>NC_061829.1:7821221-7828721 GCF_019202785.1 Penaeus chinensis | reverse complement strand
AAATCCATGGTAGAGATATCCTCTGGAGTACCTTACACTGCCCAGGAACGACGCCCAATATCGTTCTTTAGTTGGACTGCAGCAGAACTTCCATACAACTTGCCATTTTTGTGCAGGGAGATGGACCCTGCTTTGCAACTCTGTCATAAGATTTGTCATAAGATTTTTCTCACCAGCTGCATCTGTAGGCTGATGGAGAAAATGGTAAACCTCAGGTTGATAAGGCTATTAGAAAAGGAAAACGTTCTGACTCCATATCAATGCTGGTTTACAAAAAAATTTGATGATACAGATGACCCAGTGAGGATGGAGACTGCTATATAGAATTCCTTCGCAGAGTAACGTTACACGTTAACAGTCTTCTTTTATCTCGAAAAGGCTTAGATACAACTTGGAATCACGACATACTCATGAATCTGTATGGCATTGGTTTAAGTGGATTATCTATTTTTATATACAGCTCCCATACGAAGTTTAGAATACCGGTGGGAAATAGCTTCTCTAACCTGGAAGAGCAGTTGGAAGCGGTCCCACACGGGAATGTCTTATATGTGACCCTGTTCGCCATTGCTGTTATTGACATCGTAAAGGTCAATCCACGTCCTGTCTCGTGTAGTCTGTAAGTGGATGACTTCACACTGCATTGCCCAGGAGGAAGCTTACAGTATGTACAAGGATACACACACACACACAGATATATATATATATATATATATATATATATATATATATATATATATATATATGTATGTATGTATGTATGTATGTATGTATACTATATATATACATATATATAATATATATATATATATATATATATATATAGATATATATATATATATATATACAGCATATATATATGATATACATAATATATATGTGTGTGTATGTGTGTATGCGCGTGTATGTGTGTGTGTGTGTGTGTGTGTGTGTGTGTGTGTGTGTGTGTGTGTGTGTGTGTGTGTGTGTGTGCACATTTGTGTTATAACCGATTCGGTGTTTGACTACTTGGCATCATGTAGTTGACTGGGTCTTTATACTGTGGAGTGTTTGTGTGTGTGTGAGTATAAATATGTATATGTGTGTGTTTGTGTGTATGTTTATGTGTGTATGTGTATGTGTGTATAAATATGTGTGTGTGTGTATGTGTGTCTGTGTGTGTGTGTGTATGTGTGTGTGTGTGTGTGTGTATGTGTGTGTGTGTGTGTGTGTGTGTGTGTGTGTGTGTGTGTGTGTGTGTGTGTGTGTAAATATTTATATGTGTGTGTGGTAAAATTATGATGTGAAGGCTCGCGAAGGAAAAAGGGCATAATTAGAACAGCAATCATCATCGAGGCACTACACTGCTCAGCATTCCAGGCGAGGTGTTCGCTCTCCTCCTGATTCACATCAAAGACCACCTTCTGAGACTAGGGCAGTTTGGATTAACTACTGGTAATTTTTTTACATCAAGTCTTTATAGTGTGCCTGCTGTAACTTCTACTACGGGATGCTTGATGCTTGTAGTCTTCAACGACCTCAAGAAGACAACTTAGTGCATGGAGAAAAGATCCCGAGGTCCAGAAGAATACTGGATTAGTAGCAAGCCTATATACTAGCACTGCAAATTCTGTGAAGTGCATGTGTATCCCCCTTCCAGTTAATTCGGGTGTGAGGCATTGCTGTACTTTTCCACCAACCATTCCTAGCACTTTCATGGACTGGATATCGAGCAGAGCTGGCGTCTTAAGTCAGGGTCACTGACCTGGTGTTACATTATCTGGAGACTCTAGTAGCCGTTGTTGATAGATTAACTACACTTTCTAATTTGATAAATTTCGAAGATGTTCATAGGCTGTAAATCTGTCGAAGATGTTCATAGGCTGTAAATCTGTCTGAGAAAAAAAAAATAAGCTCACTTATTCCCCCAGATAGGGTACCTAGGCCTGGCCAAAGGGCCTATAATTCCCGATTTGATAAGATAATCCAGGAGGTATAGAAAACGGGATGTGGTAACATTCGTTTGTTGTCTATAACTGAAAACGTATGTCATGTAGGAATGACTATATTTATTTAAAAAAAGAAATCCATTGTATGCCCGTCTCTGCCCCACCCTTCGTTCTCTCCCCCTCCTCTTCCCTCCATCTTCCCTTCCATTCCATCCCTCCTTCCCTCCATCTTCCTTTCCCTCTCATCCCTCCTTTCCTCCCTTCCCCTCTTCTCCCCTTCCATTCTTTTCCATATTCATCCCTCACCCCCCCTCACCCCGCACCATCCTCGTTCCCTCCCTCTTCTCTCTTCCTATTTCCTTCATTCCCTCTCTCGTTCTTCCCCACCTTCACCTTTCCCCTCCCCCTCTCTGTCTTTCTCTCTTTCTCTTTTCCATATCATCCATTCTTCCTCTCGTTGTCTTTGTCTTTCTCACTCATTCTTTCGCTCTCTCAAGTTCTTTCTTTTTCTTCCATTCTCTTTATTTCTTTATTCTTATCTTTCATCTTCCTTCTCTCGTAAAAATCACAATCGGGATGTAATATGTATGTACAAGAAATAGAAAAAGAGTTTGTGCGAATAATTAAACAAATCAGTGGCTTAGAGGGGTGGAAGGGTCAGCCGACGAGCGTGCGCCCAGGTGTAAAGCCGAGTTTCAGGAAGCTATCGACTCCGGCTCAAATCCATAATTGCCACGTGGGTGAAAGTATTATTATGGGTGAGAATAATGATAATGATGATAGTAATGAAACAAAGGCCTACCTACCTACCGCCCAACCTTTCCTAGACAAAGAGAGCGTCCTAGAACAAACATTTCACATAAAGACCCATGCAACCACTAGGCGTGAACCTTCTGCAAAAAAAAAAAAAAAAAACTTTCGGCAACATTCAACCCTGATAAATGTTGGCGTAGGCCTACAGAGTACGATAATGGCCTCGCAACTTGAAAAGAACGAAAGGGAAACAAAGGTAATTATGATGAGTACTATTAACGCTATACTGGTAAAAGTAGCAGTAGTATTGTCAATATTGATATTGTTCGTAGAATTAGTATATAACTACTGAATTATTTTTATTTTTACTCGTATACTTAATAGTATTAGCACTTTATATTGTTATTGTTATTATTAATCGTGGTGGTATTAGTATTTAAATGCTAAACTATTTATCACGAGCTTCCTAGGTGATGAGGGGCACTCTGAGACGACTGAGAAACATTCCCACGAGTTCGCATCGCAAGAGGAAGAAAAAAAGTAAAATTGATAATATTAATAGTAATAATGATAACATTAACAAATATTTTATACAAACCTAACCCATATATTATACATTTCTCTTATTTATATGTTAATCTGTCCCATTTACACTGGATATCAGATGAAATTAAAAGAAATGAATCACAGCAGTCATCATTTCCATTTCCCGGACCAAGCGGATATCAACAACAACAACAACAACAAAACGATCCAGATGACGAAAAATAGAAATAAGATGAAGAAATTACTCCGCAAATGGTGAGCCAAGTTCACACTTATCGGGGGCATCATACCCGAAGGATTTACGACATACCTCATCCATTCATTCCTGAGCCTGTTGGATATCTGCGACGGTATAAAATAAAAATAAAATATTCGTTCTGTCCGTTATCCAAGCGTTAATTCTCGCGACTTGACGGATACTAATCACCTTAATGGGTTTTTCACAGCTGGGGGAAGACGCCTACCGAGACTTCTGGGTTGGGATTTCAGCGCAGGTCATAACCCTAAGTTCTAAGTCCACTCCAAAGGTGGATAAATTTCCTCCAAGGAAAGGTAGACTCGAAAGTATTAAATGTCAGGCTGAGGGTTCAGGTTTCATAATTTATATAGTAAGGAGATTCTATATCAACTACTGCTTTGATAGAAAGATATATAGATAGATAAAGAGATATAGATAGATAGATAGATAGATAGATAGAGATACATACATACATACATACATATAGATAGATAGATGTGTGTGTACACATACATACGCACTCACACACACACACACACACACACGCACACGCGCACACACACACACACACACACACACACACACACACACACGCACACGCACACGCACACGCACACGCACACGCACACGCACACGCACACGCACACACACACACAGACACACGTGTAAACGCACAAACGCACACACGCACAAACACGCGCGAGCCCGCGCATGCAAGCGCGCATTTGTCTATTCAAATAGCCAGTTAGCAAAATTTCTAGTGCTGTCGCGGAAGCCGAGTGGTTAGAGCATTGGCCTCCCAATCACAAAGTCCCGGGTTCAATCCCGGCCGCGGCAGTTCACACATAAGTTCATTCATGCAAACACTTAAACGCTGAAGGAAGACACACACACCCACATCCCACGCAACATGTGTACGCCCCAACTGCTGGTCCAAACCCGACTTCGCGGCGAGAAAAGCGACACATCGCCCCGAGGATGCTAAGCGCAGGTGTCGTTGCTGCTTCGTCAGGCGCAGGGCCGCCACGGTCCCTCCGGCGACGCCCGTTTCTAGGTGTCCTGCAGCGACGACGAGGATCCAGTGAGCTCCCGGGCACGGTTGTACTAGTGCGGAGTTGTAACTGGCTGGGCGGAGAGAGATATATATATATATATATATGCATATATATGTATATATATATATATGTGTGTGTGTGTGTGTGTGTGTGGTTGTGTATGTGTATATATATATATATATATATATATATATATATATATATATATATATATATATATATATATATGCAGCCCCCCATCTATCTTTTCGTTGTTTATTTCAGTTTATAACTCTCAATATCTCTCTCTCTCTCTCTCTCTCTCTCTCTCTCTCTCTCTCTCTCTCTCTCTCTCTCTCTCTCTCTCTCTCTCTCTCTCTCTCTCTCTCTCTCTCTTTCTCACTCTCTTTCTCTCTCTCTCTCTCTCTCTCTCTCTCTCTCTCTCTCTCTCTCTCTCTCTCTCTCTCTCTCTCTCTCTCTCTCTCTCTCTCTCTCTCTCTCTCTATCTATCTATCTATCTCTATCTCTCAATCTCTCTCTCTCAATCACTCTCTTATTACCAGCCTCCCCTTCTTTAAATATCTATTTCCTTCACGCTCTAACTTGTATTAAGAAATGGATAGGAAGGGAAGAAAGGAAAGAAGAAACAGAAGAAGGAGGAAGGAAGAGAAAGAGGAGAGAATAGAGAAAAAAAAAAGTTGGATATGAAAAAGAGAAATATAAGAAAGGGAAACACTAAGAAGAAGAAGAAGAAGAAAACAAAGAGATATAATTATTATAAAAGTAGTGATAATAATGATGATAATGATAACTATTATGATAATAATAAAAATTTTGATAATAATAGTAATAATAATAATGATAATAATAATATTAGTATTAATAATAATGATAATAACAAGACGAAGAAGAGGAAGCAGAAGAATTAAATCAGAGTGAAGAAATCAGAGAATCAAGAGAAAAAATGTTTAGTTGAATAAAACGTAATGAAACCAACTAAAAAAAAAAGAAAAACAATTGCTAAACAAACACATTTCTCACTCATAAGTATTACCTCTTTCTCCTCTCCCTTCTCTTATCTCCCTCTTCCATTCTCTCTTATCTTCTGTCTCTTCTCCCCCTGTTTTCTCTAATGGTGTCTCGTCCTCGCCCCCCCCCTCCCCCCGTTTACCCCTCTCCATCCACCCCCTCTCACCCCCCTCCTCCTCCCTCTTTTCTTTCGTCTATCCCACTTTCTACTACTATCCCCTATCCCTTCCCTTCCCCCCCTTCATTCTCCCTCCTATCCCCATTCTCTATTCCCCTCTCCCCATCCCTTCTTCTCTTTTATTGCCCGTTCCTCCTTATCCCTACTCCCTCCCCCCCTCCTCCCCTCTTTCCCTCCCCCATTCCCAACTCCTTATTCGTCATTCCTTTCTCACTATTCATACCCCATACATGACTCTACTATCTATACTTCCTATTCTCCCTTATTCCCCTACCCCTCTCCCCCCTACCAAACCTCATCCCCCTCTCCCCATGCCTATACCCTAACCTCCTCTCCCCCTCCCCTTCCTTCCCTCTCCCCTACCTTCTATTATCCCCTCCTCCACCCAGCCCTCTCCCCCTCCTTCCCCCTCCCTTCTCCCCCAATCCCCTCTAACCCCCTCCTTTCTCAACCCTCCTCCCATCTCCTTCCCCTCCTCATCCCCCTTCCCTCCCTTCACCCTCCCATCCCCCTTCATTAAAAGAATGAACACGACGCCTATGGAATGTAGAGTTGATCAAATGGAAAAAAATATCGTATTGTAAATATCATATTACAGTACTCTGAAAAGTTAAAATTTGTATAGAAGAATAGATTGACTGCACTGACTCGAATGTAGTGTTTACTACCCGGAATTTCGCGGGTTTATTTATTAAATGCCCTTTAAAAAGCATGCTAATATAAACGTGTAGTTCCCATGGTAAACACATCTTCAACGAAAAAGATGTTTATAGAGGAGACTGCTGTTCTTATAATCTGTGTAATATCCTGCAGTTGGCTTGATCCAATAAAAATATTTGACAAAAGATCTGAAAATGTATATCTAAGCTCAACTGGAGGGAATTAGCGCTATTTATTATTTGTTTTGAGAAAACCTCATTCCTTTGCAAGACTTAAGAAGCTTTGCCTCTTATTGGGCGAATTACACCACGAGACTCACAATGCGATATGGAGATGGCTTGTGCTTGTTTGCCCGACTTTGTATTTGAATGTCAGTCGGCGCATCTATGTGCTTCCTAGACAAAATAACTTCTATTAGTGCCATTTCTTCAAAAAGAAAAATAATAATGATAATAAATAGATAAATAAAACTGAAATGAATAGAAAAAATCAAATATGATGATTAAGGTTTTGAGAAATAGGTGTAGTTTCACAGTGACTCCGTACACTGAAAGGAAGGCAATGTTTCCCTTCCATTCAAACTGTCTAAAAAAGGTTTCGATATAGGTTTTAGCCAAAATCTGAGTGTGGGACTTCCTGCCAATTGTTGACCTAGCAACGATTTGAAATTGGAAAATGCGTGGAGACTCCTTTCGAGGCCTACAATTTTGACGGAGGCCAGGGACTTTTGAAGGTCTCTTGAAGGTAAATCTATTCACTATTCTCCCATATTTTGTCCTCAAGAGTACACTGTGAATGCTGATTTTTTTTCTAGGTTGTTTTATCATATCCCTCCATTAATTTAAAATAAATTTCCAACAACTACAAGCTGCTGTCATTGATGTAGATGGTCTCAGCTGTAAAGGGCCACCCTATGTAAACAATATTACAATTTTTAAAAATAAATTTGTAGTACACATGTTCTTTACTAATATATAAATATGCATATATATATATATATATATATATATATATATATATATATATATATATATGTATATATACATATATATGTGTGTGTGTTTGTGTGTGTGTGTTCATACATATATATTCATATATATATACATATATGTGTGTGTATATATATATATTCAT
>NC_061829.1:7798721-7801221 GCF_019202785.1 Penaeus chinensis | reverse complement strand
GATCGTGCATGACCCATCGATGCATGAGCCTTATTTCTACTGTACCAGCGACAAGATTTGGTGTGGCTTTGATGACGCAGATTCTGTATACCTTAAGGTAGGACGATGATGAGTTTGTTAATGAGGATGACGATGATGGTGAGAATAATGATACCAGTGATGGTGATGATGGTATTATTAATAATGATAATAAGAGCAGCAATGATAACAATAATAGTAAAATTATTATGATAATAATAATGATAATGCTTTTGATAAAAATGATAATAATAACAATAACAATACAACAGTGATAATAATGATAACAGCAATCATTATAATAATGATGATAGTATTATTATTTTTATCATTATTATTATTATTATCCTTATTATTATTAGTATTATTATTATTATTATCATATAAAACAACAATAATATTAAGAAAAACTAATGATAATGATAATATTGTTATTACCATTGTTATTATTATTATTGCTATTATTATTATTATTATTATCATTATTATTACTATCATTATGATTATGATTATTATTATTATTATTATTATTATTATTATTATTATCATTATCATTATTATTGTTATTGTTATCATCATTATTATTATCACTATTATTATTATTATTATTATTACTATTACTATTACTATTATCATATTAAGAAGAAGAAGAAAAAAGAGCAATTATTATCATTATTATCAATGTTGTTGTTGATATGATTATTATTATACAAAATTAATAATAATGACAATAATGAAAATAATGATTATAATATTAATGATGTTGATGATGAAAATGATAATAACAATAATCATATCATATTAATAACAATCACAATTATGGTCATGATAACGAAAAAAATAAAACACTAACGAAAATAATAGCTAATAATAATGGTGATAATCATAATGTTAATAGTAATAATGATGATGACGATGATGATGATGCTGATAATGATGATATTATTGGTGATAATAATAACGATAATAATAATAACGATACTAATAATGATGATGATGATGATGATGACAATAATAAAAATAATAATGATAATAATGATGATGATAATAATAATGATAATAACAACAACAATAATAACAATAGTAACATTAATAACAATAACAATGATAACAAGTACATTAACAATACCAATAATAATGATAATAATAATGATAATAGAAATAATAATAATAATAATAATAATGATTATAAAAATAGTGATATACAAATAGTGATAGAAATAATAATAATAATAATAATAATAATAATAATAATAATAATAATAACAATGATAATAATGATAATGATATAATGATAATAATAATGTACACAATATATTCACGGTCCCTCTGCTTCAGGCCCGCTACGCAAGGAACATGGGCCTGGCTGGTGTCATGGCTTGGACGATCGACACGGATGATTTTAAACCTAGCTGCTACGACGAGAAATTCCATATCATCCATAATATGAAGCGCGCAATTGCTGAAGAACCTGGTAACGATACTGTGGTAAGTGGCATACGGCGTTGGCAATTACGTGTGTGTGTGTGTGTCTAGGGTATATGTGTGTATATAGGTGTGTGTCTAGGTAGGCCATGTGCTTATGTAGGTAGATGGAAGGGTAGGTGGATAGATAGATATTGATGTTGGTGTACAGTGGGTAAGCTCTTGGTTTTTTTTTTCAGGTCTGTGTTGACTACTTTAGGAGCACCACAGAAGAACCTACAACCACAACACCCGAACCCACAACCACAACACCCGAGCCCACAACCACAACACCCGAACCCACAACCACAACACCCGAGCCCATAACCACAACACCCCAGCCCATAATCACAACACCTGAGCCCATAACCACAACATCCGAACCTACACCTCTAAGCACAGCTGTCCCCACAATCACAACACTCCGGCCCGTCTCTACAACCCGGAACCCGGCACTGAGACCCGATTGCACGAACCACGCGGACGGCACGACTTTCATACATGAGGATTGCAATAAGGTACGGATTCTCAACCGATTAATACGTAATTCATGATGATAATGTGTATTCCTCCTCGACAATTATATGGGCTGTGTTCTTAATAATAATACTGCAAAATTATAATAAAACAGTCGTAAAGATACAATCTAATGTATATACATCATAAATGATAGTTGCTTTGATAAGTTGTTGTTGTTTTATTTATTCTTTTACCGTTCTTTCTTTCTGTATTCTTTGGCTGGCAGTATTGGGTGTGCATCAATGGTTATGGTGTCCTGGAGATGTGTGCTCCAGGAACTCTCTTCGACCCTAGCCTGAGCTCTTGCAACTGGGAAGACGCAGTCGATACGTCCTCTTGCAACCTGTGGATCTGCGAGGTTGATAACACGTACTACCCACATGCAGACTGCGACAAGGTATTTGGTTTGACTAGCGTTTCTCTCCTTCTCTCTTTTTCTTTTTCTTCTTCTTCTTCTTCTTCTTCTTCTTCTTCTTCTTCTTCTTCTTCTTCTTCTTCT
>NC_061829.1:7771221-7781221 GCF_019202785.1 Penaeus chinensis | reverse complement strand
AAATGAAGTAGACGACATCCTGCTCAGACATTTGATTTACATTGCTCTATTCTATCTGCTTTACCTTGTTACATAAAGGATGAATGACAAAGTAATTCATCTCTTTGTCACACTCTGGTTGTGGAGCAGATGAGGTCGTCAGTTCAGTCGTTGTAGTGGTTGTGGTTGTTGTTGTTGTGGTGGTGTCCTCTCCAGGCATGACACAGTGAGAGGTGTCAACATTATCTGGCCAACTGCAGGATTCCACCGCCGTGTCCCACACCAGGCCTGGGCTACACTTGCCAGGGATGGCATTGCCGTTCACGCAGTGCCAGTACTGTTGAGAGACGATGCCTGGGTACTTATACTTGTGTTCTTATTAGGAAGTATAGGGTAAGGGAAATACTTGTGTGAAGGTGCGTGAAGAAATGGTGATCGAAAAATAAAAGGGTGTTCTGAAAATATACTTATTACACAAAAAGTGTTACTGTATTGCCATATCAAGTGACGTTACACACGCTGTCAATATAACTCAAAAACAATTTCATATTACACCTTATGATAGTGAGATAATAATGGCAGCGCTACTGACCCTATCACACTGAATATCTTCAAGGTAGTAACTGCCTTCACTACATGCGGGAGTAACAACTGCTTCGGGAGTAGTCTCAGGAGCAACAGTTGGAGGCTGTGGTTTGCAAGAAAAAAAGTGTTACTTAGAACACATAAAACCATGATAGCTGAACATTCATATCATATATCAATGTAATAGAATCATCTGTCAATTTAAGGAAGTGCTTGTTCCGTTTTACTGCTCGTTAGAAATATATATATATATATATATATATATATATATATATATATATATATATATATATATATATACATATTCATATATGTGTTTTCTTATTTGATGTATTCTACGAAGTTTTTTTGTTTTTTTTTGAGTCTCTCATCGATTGGTGGCGACAAACAAAACATTGATGACACTTGTTTTCTGTTTGTCTACTGAAGTATCAATAGGCAATATAAAATTGGTTCATTTTACCACGGGAGTGCTGAAGGGCAAGTTTTGAAAGCCCTCGTCCATGGACCTGATGAGGTTGTAGGACCGCCCCGTGCAGGACCCCGAGAAGTCGTCCGTCTCCAGACTCCACACCATCGTCCCCGCCAGGCCTTGGCTCCGGGCGTACTGACCCTGGGGGCATTTCGGGCTGTTTAACCCTTCTCTCTCTCTCTATCTATCTATCTATCTATCTATCTATCTATCCCTCTCTCTATATCCCTCTCTCTCTCTCTCTCTCTCTCTCTCTCTCTCTCTCTCTCTCTCTCTCTCTCTCTCTCTCTCTCTCTCTCTCTCTCTCCCTCTCCCTCTCCCTCTCCCTCTTCCTCTCCCTTTCCCTCTCCCCCCCCCTTCTCCTCCTCTCTCTCTCTCTCTCCTCTCCTCTCTCTCCTCCTCTCTCTCTCTCTCTCTCTCATCCCTCTCTCTCTCATCTCTCTCTCTCTCCTCCTCTATCCCTCTCCTCTCTCTCTCTCTCTCTCTCTCTCTCTCTCTCTCTCTCTCTCTCTCTCTCTCCTCTCTCCTCTCTCTCCTCTTCCTCTCCTCTCCTCTCTCTCTCCCTCTCTCTCTCCCTCTCCCTCTCTCTCTCTCTCCTCTCCCTCTCTCTCTCCTCTCTCTCTCTCTCTCTCTCTCTCTCTCTCTCCCTCTCCCTCTCCCTCTCCTCCCTCTCCCTCTCCCTCTCCCTCTCCCTCTCCCTCTCCCTCTCCCTCTCCCTTCCCCTCCCTCCCCCCCCTCTCTCTCTCTCCTCTCTCTCTCTCTCTCTCTCTCTCATCCTCTCCTCTCTCCTCTCCTCTACTCCCTCTCCTCCCCTCTCCCTCTTCCCTCTCCTATCTCTCCTCTCCTTATCCTCTCCCTCTCCCTCTCCCTCTCCCTCTCCTTCTCCCTCTCCCTCTCCCTCTCCCTCTCCCTCTCCCCCCCCCCTTCTTTCTCTCTCTCTCTCTCTCTCTCTCTCTCTCTCTCTCTCTCTCTCTCTCTCTCTCTCTCTCTCTCTCTCTCTCTCTCTCTCTCCTTGTTTCTCCTTTGTCCTCTCCCCTCTCTTCTACCAACTTTGATTATGAGAAGCTACTAGAATTTTTCTATAATCAACACAAAAGGTGGTGATGAGATATATATATATAACATCACATTACCAATTATGCCTAAAATTCAACATAACACATAACATTAAGACAACATGTAAGAGGGAAAGGGATAGATGGAAATTAAAAGGGAAGCAAAGGGAAGGGTGTTTGAAGGGAATGAGAGGAGGGAAAGGGAGAAAAGAAAGAGAGAAAGTAGAGATTTAAATAGGAGAGGGGAAAGGATGGCTAAGAGGAAAAAGTGTACAAAACATTCGACGAATGGAATCCAACATCACAACTGTCAAAAATCAACAAAGAGAAAAGACATCAAAGAAAGAACTTAAGACTATAAGCGGAGAACACTTAAAAAAAGTGCTATACCCGAAGACAGAAGATCACGAAGGAGTGCCAAGAGAAGACACCACTATCTCCACTTGCCATGAAAGAAGAGGTGGAAGCAAAGAGCGGAAACCAAGCAACAAAAAAATCAACAGGAAAAGAGAACTTACAATGAGAAATTCTACATGCAGAAGGGACGTGTTACAGAAGGGGACAGCAAATGTTCCAAAGACTACTGGAAGGAAGACAGACTCAAATCAATGTGGAAAATACACAATAAAACTTATATACAAAAAGGAGACAGAACCATGTGCGACAACTGTCTTAACACAATAAGTCTTCAATTTAGAAAAAAAAGAGACAGAAACCTATGCTAAAACTACATATCAATCGGCCTGCTATCACATGCCTATAAAGTGTTCACCAAAATGATAGAAAATAGAACTGAACTTCGAAAATGGAACCACCAAAATAATAAATAACATTTACTAAAGGATATCGGCGATAGTAAGAAAGGGTTACTCGATAACAGAACTCCAAACAAGTAAAGGAGCATTACAAGGATATCCGCTATCGCCAAGGGTGTTTAACATACTAAGAACACAACATCTGAAGAAAATGTAGGTAACTGAGGATTTGTAAATAATACCGTATAACAGCGGAAAACCTCGGTGAACTAAGCGAAATGGCAGGAAAGAAGAAAACCTGCACAGAATACAAATTACAAATTAATGTACCAAAACCAAGTCTGTGAACAGCAGCAAGAGACAACCAATAGAGAAAGGAAAACGTAGATAAAAAAGGAGTGAAAAAATATATTGCAGAAATCCCACCGTCAGTGACCTATGGAGCAGAGCCTTGGATAATAAATAGAAAGGTCAAATAAATCCCTATGCTTCGAAAAGCCTGAGAAGAATAGATCGATTCAACATCATGTGAGAGGACAAAATCAGAATGATCTAGTGGGAATATTTTGAAAGTTTATTCTACATTTAGCAATTCTTAATTCCTTATTAGTTTGGAAATGAGCTTTTACTCTTATGTCTAGCGTTTTATTTGAAGTTCAATCTAGCGGTTTTCTGGAAATATCAATGATAACACTGTGTGGAAAGGAAGGGGGAGGAAGCCTTAAATGAAAGACAATGTATGAATTACTAAGAGAAACCGGGCCAAGAGTAAAATGCATTTGATCAAGACCTAAAGTGAATAGATTTGCCGTATGGCTTAAGAGATGCCTAAGGATGAGGCTAAGCCAGATGTGCGAAGCTGAACCTCGCCTGCCAACCCCTCACCTTGACCCACATTGAGAGGGCGTCCTCATAGCCGCACCAAATCTTGTTTCCCTGATAAAACGCATAAGGCTCGTTCATATCCGGATCGAGAACCACCGTCCACTCGCTGTCTCGCTGCATCTCGCATATCTGTCGCCATAATTCTTTCTTTGTTACTCTTGTCTCCCTATTTCCTTATTCTAATTATATACATGATTAAATTTTAAAAAATAGAGACAGTGTAGACTGCCAATCCCTCACCTACCTCATTGTACCCATTAAAAGCCCAATTAAATCAAGAGAACTATATAAAACGTAGACGACCCATCCCTCACCTCGTTGTACCCGAGGATACCCAACGACGATGTATAGGGCCCAGGATCCCCTGCTTGTGGGGCAGAAGCGAAATACCCTGTGTCGTCCATGCTGTCCAGTGTCCAGCAGATGCCGTACGTTCCAAGACCTAAGACCAGCTTGCTCTTGTCTGCTCCTCCCGATACCCAGTACTCGAGGCCGTAGTTCTAGAAGATAGAGGATAGATATGTAGATATGTATATAGATATGAATATATAGCATACAGAGATATTTCGATGCATATTGCTATATATATAGATATGAACTGATAGAATATAGATATATTTAGATGTATATAGATATATTTAGATGTATATAGATATGTATATAGATAAGCATTGTTAGAACATAGCTAGAGGTATATACTAAGTATATAGATATAAATGGATTGAATATGGAGATATTTACGTATATATATATATATATATATATATATATATATATATATGAATAGAGAGAATGTAGAGATATTAAGATCTAGATATGTATATAGATATAAATTGATAGAATATAGATACATCTAGATGTATATGGATAGAATATATAGATATGTAAATATACATAGATAGATATAGATTTACCGATAGAGGATATTTTTCATGATGGACGAGAGGGAATGGGGTATATGTTCTGCGGTCTAATGCTGAGGCCCGTTGGCAATGGGGGGGGGGGGGGGTAATAGTAGAGGGAATTTATTCTGTAAACTCACTTTTCAAATATGCTCCAGGTGATGTCTCTTCGCGCTCTGCCTTCCCTCTTTCTCATTTCTTTCTTTGTCACATTATCTTTCCTTTATTCAATTTCTCCACCTCTCTCTCACTCTCTCTCTCACTCTCACTCTCACTCACTCTCTCTCTCTGTCACCCTTAAAAATGAAAATAAAAATGAATAACGATAATGATAATAATAACGTTCATAATTATAATAATAATAATAACGTTCATAATGATAATAATGATAACGTTCATAATTATAATAATAATAATAATGATAATATTAATACTTCTTATCATTATTATTATAATTGTTGTTGTTACTATTATTACTTACATTATAATAATAAAACAAATGTAAGGAACAAGAGCACACTCACAATGTTCAGGTACACATTGTTTCCCGTATCCCCCGGGTGGCCGTACAGAGGGGCATGGTGATGGGTGTAAGTGCTCCAGGTACCGTGGAAGTTGTAACCACGCAGGAGTAGTAGATCCGTTACTGCTGACATAGCGGGGATGTCGTAGGCCTTGTCAATGATTGTTTTTTGTAGAGACACGGCAGCGGTTAGTAAGAGGCCTTCCTTCGTCAGCACCTCTCGAAACTCAGTCAGGAGGAGGATGTAATTCTCCTGGAGAGAGGAATGAGGATTGTGGTGTTGATTACAGCACCACGTCATTACATAGTAATGATGATTGGTGTTATGTTTTTTAGAAATAGGGGAGTGGTAGATGTGGCGAGGATGATGATATTATGGACGGGAGGTTAGTAGTCAGTTTTACTTTATGTCTGTTGTCTGTTAACTTTATTATTGTGTTTCATTATCATGATTTTATTGCGATTATTATCATTATTGCTATTGTTATCATTATTATCATGATCATTATCGTTATCATAATCATTATCATCATTATTATTATCATTATTATCATTGCTATCATTATTATTATTATTATCATTATTATTATTATAATTATCAATATTATTATTATCATCATCATTGTCATCATCGTTATTAATATTATCCTTATTATTATTATTATTATCATTATTATTATTATCATTATCATCATCATCATCATTGTTGTTGTTATTTTTACTATTATCATTATCACAACCATTATCATTATCATTATCATTATCATTACTATTATTATTATTATTATTATATTATTATTATTATTATTATTATTATTATTATTATTATTATTATTATTATCATTATTACCATTATCATCATCATTAACATTATTACCATTATTATCATCATTATCATTATTGGTATTGTTATTATTATTACTTTTATTATCATTTTTATTGTTGTTGTTGTTGTGGTTGTTGTTGTTGTTCTTATTATCATTATTATTATTATTATTGCTATTATTGTAATCATCATTGTCATCATCACTTTTATTATAATTATTTTTATTACCATCATGATCATTATTATCATTAATATTATTATCATCATTATCACCATTATCATTATTAATATTATTATATTTAAAAATGCCATTATCATTATCATTGTCATCATCAAAATCTTATTATTATCATCATTACTGTTAAAATCATCACTATTGTTATTATCATTATCATCATCATCATTATCAGTATAATTATCATTAATATTATCATCATTATTATCAATATTGCCATTATCATTATTATCATTTCATTGTTATCATTGCTATTACTATTATTAATGCCCTAATTATTATCATTATAATTATTATCAGTACTACTAGTAATAGCAGAAGTAGTATTATTATCATTATTAGTATTATTTATATTATTGTTATTGTTATCATTATTATTATTATTATAATTATTATTATTATTATTATTATTATTATTATTATTATAATTATTATTATTATCATCATCATCATCATTATTTCTATTATTGTTATTATCATTATTATCATTATTATTATTACTATTATTATTATTATTATTATTATCATTATTATTATTATTATTATCATTATCATTATTATTACTATGATTATTATTATTATTATTATTACTGTTAACATTATCATTATCATCGTTATTATTATTACTGTCATCATTTATATTCTATCATTGTAATCTTTATCATTATTATCATTATTTTATCATTATTATTATTACCACTATCATCATCATCATCATCATTGTCATTATTATTATTACCATTACTATTATCACATCATTATTATCAATATCTTCATTATCATTACTATAATTATAATCAATATCATTATTTTACTATTACTATAATGATGATAATAATAATAATTATTAGTATTATCATTATTATTATTATTATTATTATCATTATCATTATCATTATCATTATCATTATCATTATCATTATCATTATCATTATCATTATCATTGTCATTATTATTATTATTATTATCATTATTATTATTATTATTATCATTATCATTTTTATTATCATTATTAGTATTAGTATTAGTATTAGTATTAGCATTATTATCATTATCATTATCATTATCATTATCATTATCATTATCATTATCATTATCATTATCATCATCATCATCATCATAATTATTATTACTATTATTATCATTATCATTGTTATCAGTATCACTATCATTATTAATATTTTTCATTATTATCCCTATTATTATTATTATTATTATTATTATTATTATTATTATTATTATCATGATTGCCATTTTCCTTACTTCTATCGTTATCATCTCTATTATAATTAGTATTCCTATTATTATTATAGTTATTATTAATAACATAATTATTATCGTTATTATCTTTTTATAATCATTATATCATTACTATTATTATTATCATTATTATTATTATTTTTATTATCATTATTACTATTATTATTATTTTTATTATTATCATTATTATCAATTTTGTTATCATTATCATCATTGTCATCATTATCATTATTATCATTATTATTATTATTTGCATTATTATTATCTTTGTTTGTATTATATTTTTTATTATTATTGCTATCATTACCATCATTATTACAATTATCATCATCATTATTTTCATTATTATCATTAGCAGCATTACATAATCATCAATAGTTGTTTTAACATTAGTATCACTAATGATCATCAACATCATCATTATTATTATGTCATTACTATTCTTACTGAATTATCATTATCCTAATTGTTGTTATTATCAGACTAGCTATTTATTATCGCAATAATCATCACAATCATCACTATCATAAGTAGTAATTCGGCTATGATTCTTATGATTTTTATTGTTATTGGTCATAATTGTCATTACCACCATTATTGTTGTTGCTGTTCTCACCCCTATGAACTTATTTTATTGATATTGGTGTTGTTTTTATTACTTCTGTTATCGTTATCGTTATCACTCTTAGTGTTGTTCATATTATTAATCTCACTACTGTTATTATTATTCATTTTTGTCACCAATCATTACCATCGCAGCTAATATTACCGTCTGTCATAAGTATCATCCTAATTGTCATTATTGTCATTTTTTTGTTGTTGTTGTCATTAAACTTACTAAATAAATAATAATTATCATTATCATCATTATAATTAAAAGATAATAACCATGCTATCAGTGCCATTAATGCCATCGTATCGATATAACATTGATATCACCATTACCATTGTTTTTATAATTACATATAGAATGCAAACCATATTATTGCCATTATTGTTATTATTATCATCAGCATCGCTATCAACATCCTACTGGTTTTCAATGTCTTACGTTAACTATGTACTATGTTTGTCTTTCCTCTGCTTTTTTTTTTTTTTTTTTTTTTTTTTTTTTACATTTCTTCTTCTTGATGTATGTCGCACTCCTCATAATCAATAGATGTTTGGCGTACTTATTATTGTAATATGAAAATCCCTCTTAACCCCACAGATGTTATAATTGTAATAGCTTAAGTTTTCTCCGACAGCGAACCTGGTGGAATCGGCGTCGTTTTCTATACAAAATTAATTCATTTTCAAGTGATAATAGTTTGAAGGGGTTTCTATTTTATTTCCGAAATGTTACTGTTTTGTTTTGTTTTTTTCTCTCCTAACATGGTAGTTCTGTTTCGTCTTTCCCATACGTTCCTGTTTATATGTATATATATATATATATTTTTTTTTTTTTTTTTTTTTTTTATCGTGACTTACATATCATTCTGAACCTGTACAAAATTAGCGCCTTTCCAGGTAGTAACAACCTAAATTGGAGTCTATAGCCTTAACTTCGCTTGATTCTCTTTACGATACAATTTGCTCCACCCAATTTCTGGGAATCTACATCACTTTACAGTTTTTTTTGTTTTTTTGTTTTTTTCTACACCATTACACACTAGTTTGGGTTTCTTCATATTACAAAATCGCAGCTAACGTAAAATATAAGCTTAGGTTACATTTAAAGTGCCATTATAGGTATGACTAGTATGAAAATGAGAAAAATAGCGACAGCTAGTAAGCAACCAAGAAAACAGTTCTTTCGAAACTTTTCAATTTGTCATCACCACCGTTCTATATGAATTATGTTCATGATGGTATATCATAAAAAAAATGTCGTGACAGCGGAAATGGTGGCTTAATATTATACTCAAAAAGTTGTCGCGTTTTTTATGGTAGTTTTATTTTATCTTTCCTACTCGTTACTGTATTTATGTATTGTGACTTAAGAAATATATCGTACCTTGTCCTCCGGAATACCGTTTTCGTCGCCAGGATACATCCAGTCCGTGTCTAGACCATCGAAGCTGTAGTTCTTCGCGAGGCTGACAGCACTGGATATGAAGATCTCTCGTTTTAATGGGTCGGCTGAGACCTGTTGGATGTCAGAATGTCAGAACAAACAGCTTTGTGGTTTTGTTGTCGTAACTGCAGAAGTGGGTAAGCAGTACTGGCACTGGTCGAAGATATTTTTGTTAGTAGAGATACCAATTATTGATAGGACTTGCTGATACTGGTAACAGTGCTTGTACTGTAACTTTTTTCTAATATGGATTATCTGAATACTTATGAAAAAAATGGGAATTTAGAGATATTTTAGGATCTATGTGCCATGGAAATACGTGTAACAGCTATCTGGCATTACACTGAAATATTTAAGTGGTGCTAAGAAGTAAACGCGGTGTTGTTTAGTCACCGTCTAGTCACTCCTCTCCATCACTGTATAGGCCTTTAGCATTCCGAAATTCGTAACATTAATCAATACATTCA
>NC_061829.1:7756221-7763721 GCF_019202785.1 Penaeus chinensis | reverse complement strand
TTTTCTGATGGATAAGTATAGAGGAGACAGAAAGGGAGCGTAGGGAAGAGTGAGGTCAGTGAGAATAGAAAACCGCAAATATTCCAATGTCGGAGAGCTATTAGTTTGTTGAGCTGCGAGTGATGACGGTTACAGTGTGTATTGGAGAATTTGAAGGAGAAGCCGTCACACTTGGCACATGTGCGTGATTGTTCAGAGCAGTCTGATCTGTTGGACACATAGTGGGCAGGGATAGATTCTCCACCAATGTAAACATCAAAAGTGGCGGTCATGTCTACGGAAACTAATTCTGGTAAGGTTGGTGGGGCTCTCACGATGGCCTCTAGGAGGAATGGAGTAGCGCTATTCTGATATCACATCATAGTCCGTTGAGGCAGCCGAGTAAGTCTTCTCCACAATCAGACCAATTTTTGTTATAGACAGGGCAGTTTGTTGGGTAGATGGAGACAGTTCCGGTACAAGTATTGAGGGTTGGATGAGGTTCTGCGGGAATGGGATTGCCAGAGAGATATTTTAGGGTAATTAATGCTATAGGTTGGGTTCCGATGTAACCGCGACGAGACGGGAACGACCGGGTCGGTTGCGGAAAGAGTATTTGCCTACTTGCTTTTGGAGACATTGCTGGAAGAGAAGAGTGTTGTCAGAGTAAGGAGCTGTTGGGGGTATCACGAAAATTCGGTCCCATTTGGCTGGGCTAAATAGAGTATTTAAGATATTTGTAAAGATGGGGGAGGTAGAAGGACGGGTAAAGATATTTGTAGAGATGGGAGAGGTAGAAGGACGGGTACGTGTGGAAGAGGGAGTAGTGTTGAGAGAGGTAGTATTACGGAGAAGTGGACAATAAGGCTGTAAAGTAGTAATAAGGGAGGATGGGGTGGTTGATAAAGAAGGTTGTGGGGGTAGGGGGTAAGGGGGGGGGGGCAGTTCCCCCAAGACTCTGTCTGCCCCCCCCCCCCCCCCCAACAGCTTTTAGAGCTAACTGAATATGGTTACATACACATACAAAGCAGAAAACACTGGTACACTAACTGCCTCCCTCCCCAGCACCCACCAGTTGATGTCCCTGGTTATCATGGATCTTTATATATCTTAATTCATATATAGTAATACAAGGTTCAAGAGCAGACGCTTGCTTCTAAACATGTTTGTATTGTGATGACATCAGTATAACCAATACCACAGTACACTTTTTCCATAAAACCGTACTGCAACTAGTGGTAGAACTACAAGAGCAACTTATGAATAAATTTATATATATAATCCACAAATACCAGAAATATGTTATATATAAGAATTTAAGATTCTCCATGACGTTTAATCATATATATATATATATATATATATATATATATATATATATATATATATATATATATATATTTAATACATGTCTGCATGTCATAGATAGAGACTGACTGATATGTATGTATGCATGTATGTATGTATATATGTATGTGATAGATGCATTTTTTTGCCACTCTTGAAAATGCAGTAGCTTTTTCCTAATTACTTTTTTTTTTTAACTTACAAGATATACACTATACAGGTAAGGGTTAATGGTTAATGGGGGGGTTATAAGCAAAATAAATGTGCTAGACATCTAAGGTCATGTAGCACTATAGTAAATGTTAGTGAAGGGTGGTTGAGTTAGTGATTAGTTGTTAAAGCTGGGCAAAGGAATTGGTGAGTGAATGGGTTAGGGTCAGGTGAGGTTATGTAAAGGGGTTAGATTAAGTGACGGATATATATGCGTTTCAGGAAGGAAAACAGGTTGTCAAAGCAGAAAGTGTGAGATTCTGTAAGGATGTCTGATAGGTTGGGAGGTCTATGTAGGGAGGATAGGTGGGGGAAAGTAGAGGTACGGGCTGCTTCAAAACGTGGGCATGACAATAGAATGTGTGGGACTGAAAGAGGAACATTACATAAGGATCATAGGGGTGGATCGGATTGTGACATCAGAAAGGAGTGTGTTAGACGGGTGTGGCCAATGCGGGCGAGAACCGTCTCCCAACGTCTGTTCCGATGAAATGGAGCTGACCAGGAGGAGATTGATAGTTTTACAGTATGTAATTTATTAGTGTGGAGACTTGACCAAAAAGATTGCCATCAATTATACAAGAAGGTCTTAAAGTGTGGGTAATAATCCGTGGTTGGGATAAAAGAGAAACGTGGTAGGTTTGATGTGAACATAGGGGAAATTGCTAGAGGGTGGGATAAGGAATGAGAGGGGGGAGATGGTGTTGTATCAGGAGGGGTATTAGGAGGTAGAGGGTCTGGGGAAGAGGGTACTTGTGATATAAGGGTTTCACGTGTGTATCCATGAGGGAGTGGAAGGGATAAAGGGAATGGTGGGAGAGTTAATGTAGGCGGGGCTGGAGTCGGGGGGAATGGGTTTTGTTGGGATGGGGTAGGAGGATTGGGTGTAGGGGGAATATGAGTAGGGGAAGGATGGATATCGGAAGACACTTTAAGTGTGGAGGGAGCGGGAGTTGTAGAATTTGAAGATGGATAAGTGTCAGTTTGGGACTCGATTATGTAGTTTTGAATATCTTCAAGAGTTTCTGTAATGGAGTTGGTTGGGGAGTTTTGTGAGATAAAGGTTTTCTTGTGAGGGGGGGAAGATAAGTCTGGTGTCTGAAAAATAGGGGCAAAGGAAGGTGGAGGTGATTGTGAGGTAGGGGAAGAGGGGGTGGAACGTTTATTCTGTCTGCTGCGGGTAGTGCGGGGAGGGAGAGGGGAAGGTGTTGGGGCTGTAGTAGAGATTGGAGTGTCTGGATTTAGGATTGCAAAAGAATTTGACTGGGGAAGGTAGGAGGTAGAAGAGGGGAAGTTGGATGGAGGGGGGAGTAGGTTTAGGATAGGGTATAGGAGCTTGGGAGGTAGGGGAGTGGCAGAGTGAGCGACGTTGCTGGAGTAGGGGGTAAGAGAAAAACCTCGTCGACGTGCCTCCTGTCTGGCTTCACGTAGAGTGAGTCCAAGTCTGAATCTGAGAGTTGCTACCTCAGACTCAAATTTGTAGGTGGGGCAGCCTCTATAAAATACATTATGGGGGCCGTCACAGTTGGCACATGTGCGTGATTGTGCAGAGCAGTTTGATTGAGTATGGCCAGGTTGGGCACATAGCGGGCATCTGGTTGTGGAACGGCAGTGTTTGGCTGGGTGTCCTAAACGCCAACAATTTTGGCACTGACGAGGAGGAGGTTGGTATGGTCGGACAGGGAGGGATTCTCCACCTATGTAAACATTAAAGGGAAGGTCATGTCTACGGAAAGTAATTTTGGCAATGTTAGTGGGTTTCTTACTATTACCTCCGGGAGGAATGGAGTAGCATTGTACTGATGTCGCATCATAGTCCGTGAGACAGGCGAGTAAGTCTTCTCCACAATCTGACCAATCTTTGTCATAGATTGGGCAATTTGTTGAGGAGATAGAAACAGTTCCGATGCAAGTATTGAGGGTTGGATGAGGTTCTGTAGGGATGAGGTTGCCATATAGATCAGTCAGATTTACTAATGCTCTGGCTTGGTTTTCAGATGTTACTGTGACGAGACGGGAGTGGTCGGGTCGGCTACGGAAAGACTTTGTCTACTTGTTTTTGGAGGCATTGCTGGAAGAGAAGGGTGTTGTTAGAGTAGGGAGCTGTGGGAGGTATCACGAAAAATCGGTCCCATTTGGCTGGGCTAAATAGAGTATTTAAGATTCTTGTAGAGGTGGGGGTAGTAGAAGGGCATGTGGAGGAGTGAGTAGGGTTGAGGGGGGTAGTGTTATGGGGAGGTGGGCAATAAGGCTGTAAGGTAGTAATAAGGGAAGATGGGGTAGTTGATGAAGAAGGTTGTGGGAGTAGAGGTGTTGAAGTTGAGCATGTTCGGAGAGTAGCAATGTCTCCTGGGGGTTGGGGGTTGATTAGGGTGGATACTGTACTAGTAGGCATTGAGGAGGGGGTAGTTGTAGTGTTCGGAGCCATGATCAAAGAAGAGCCTGGGGTCAGGGAATCGGGACAGATTGAATTATTGGGACTATTTGATGAAGGCGCAAGCCTCATTGCCCCTAAAAGTGGAATTACATCTTCATTATTGGCCATGGTAAGCCCCGGGTATGTTGGGGAGAAAAAAACAGTCCACCCTTCAGGGTCCCATTGAGGAGTAAGGGCTAGGTATATTAGGCATGGGAATACCTTGCCCATGGCTCCCTCAGCCCATTCAGGACTGGCACAAAGTCAGTCTTTCATCCTTTCAGCATGGCTCTCACACCTTAGGAAGTGGATAGTAGAAGGGATTGGTGAAGGGACAAACGAAAAAGTAGGAGTGGAAAAAAGACCATGCAAAATTAGTTGAGTCGAGGGCTGAGTCCCAAGGTTGGGGAGTTCCCCATCATTGGGTCTCAGTCTCCGTCTCTTAAGCCCCCCCACGACAACAACGGGCAAGGGATTAGGGGGGAATATACAGGTAAAATGACATTAATTAAAACCACAAAGTTTTGCAAATCCTTTAATAAAAAATAAACATTTTCAAAACTTCAAGAACACTGGATTGTATTCATAAAGTTAAGTAAAATATATTATAGTTTCTGGAGAGCTAAAGCAGTGCTGTGACCCAAGGTGAAGGCTGGGTATGCATTGACACTGCACACACAAAGAAGGTGTCATAGAGCATAAGTATGGCCAATGTTAAAATGAATTCCATAATATTTTTTAAAGAAGTTAAAGCTTCCAATACTGAAGAATCCATGCTGGATTTTACTGTTATGGTTAGGTAACTGCATCCCAGTACAGTTCTAATACTATCTGATGGTTTTAGGCACATTATTATTACTTTCCTTTTCTTTAAGTAAAAAGCTGTACATTTAAAAACTTTTACAAAAATGCCACACACAATATCCTCTTACTAAAATATGTAATCTGATTAAAGTTGAAATAGTAACTGCTACATTTTACATACAAAAAGATTATAAATTCCGTTATGTGATAAATACCGCCAACATATTTTTACAGTTTAGAAAGAAATTCCTGTACTTTTGTTAACATTAGAATAGTATTTCAAAAATGCAATTCCACTAGGGCAAATGAATATACAAAGCATCCCATTAAAAAGTCTCTAAAGTAATGAGATTAACCGACTGACATTGGGTACATGAATTGTCCTGTTCTGTCAATTTTGTCTACACATAGATGGCTTCAGAAGCACTTGTTTACAACAAAGTCACTTCCTTGGCCTGCCTGACCTTACCTATTTACCTCATTCCTTGAATCTTTATTATCAAAATTATTATTATTATTATTATTATTATTATTATTATTATTATTATTATTATTATTATTACTATTATTATTAAAATAAAATAGAAATAAAAACTTCTCTTTAAAAAAAATCAAGGAATAAGGTAAATTGGAGAGATCAAGTTGGCTTAGTAAAGGATTCCTTCATGACTAAGCACTTGTGGAGCCACCTATTTGTATACAAATTAATAAACTAAAACTACACTGGACAGGGTATAAATGCCCTCTCAACTTCAAGAGGTAAATATATGAAAGGCAATTAGGATGAATAAAATAAGTTTTTCAAAGTTTAAGAGAATAATAAAATGATGCCTGAATGTTTACATCCATTACAACACACACAGCATTATGCTACTATAAACACAAGATACAGTGGCTCTGGCAATATTCTCAATTCACCATCAGCATGTACATCCAGTTAAGTTCATTCTTACATACTGATGTTTCTGATATGGTGCCAGACCATTATTGTGGCATCATTATTTTTACGCATTTCAATTATCTTCTTTTTTTTTTAATCTTTTGCGACTAGAAGGCAAATGATGTGATAAGAATATATCTGTTTTTCATAGACTAAGTGATACAAATCTTCCAAAAATAAATATTACATATTTCTTTCCAAAGGAGCACTATTCTATATTCACAGTCCTTAATCGTTCTTGACTGTACATCTTAATCTCATTATCACTTTTACATTATAAACAATTTTATAAACTAGAGCAACAGGTTGTGCATATGCTTCATAGATTCTGAATGGAGACTAGTATTACATAACAAAAATAATGTTCTTTATAGATCAGCAGCCAGAAGCTTGGTGTTGGCATACTGAAGTACAGATGCCAGGAACATCATGCCTTCTTGAACACAACTATTCCCACTGGCTCCCTGCAAACAAATAAAGTTGTGTTGAAATTTTTTTTCTTTATTGGTGGTTGGTGGTTCGAGGTTGGTGGTGGAAGTGAAGATGAAAATGAAGATGAAAATGAAAATGATAAAGACGAAGATGATGAAGATGAAGACGTAGATGATGAAGATGAAGATGATGAAGACGAAGACAAAGACGACGATGATGATTTTAACAATTAAAATAATAATAATAATGATAATGATAATGATAATGATGATGATGATGATGATGATGATGATGATGATGATGATGATGATGATGATGATGATGATGATGATGATGATGATGATGATGATGATGATGATGATGATAATAAAACTAAAATGAATGTAGAAATATAGAAACAAAAATAAAAATCTATCAAAAAAAGTGTCTCACCTGTAAATACATATTTGTGATAGTATTATTCACATCTGGATCGGCAGCTGAGGCTTTGGCTGTGATGAGGCCACATATATTATCCACTGTGTTCTCCATACCAGCACAGACCAAACAGCTTAACCTAAATTGAGAAACGGGTATAGAAATAAAATTAACTCTATACATGAAAAAGGGAAGAACTCGCAACTTTTCATCTACCAAGATTTAGTTTCCCACATCTTTTTTTTTGGGGGGCCAACATGTAATGACATACAATGACAACAGGTCAGAGAAATTGCACCATTACCATATAATACCATGAACTTGCTACTTACTCTCTAAAGCTGTTTGCAATAGCATGGGGGTCTGATCCTGGAGTAATAAGGGCCAACTCAGAGCCCTTGTGAGTTAGAGCTGCCAACTGGGCTATTAATAATGCTAAAGATAAGTACACTTCCTTTTCCACAGCTGCCCAATCCAGATTCTTTTTTTCCTCAATTAATGAAGCCGTCTCCTCTACACCTGCCCAAGCCTGTATTTTTAAAAGATTTCAAAATGGGTTATCTTCTCCTGAATTATTTTAGACAAATTATTACAAATAATGAATAATAAAAAGCCTAATCATCATAAAATCAGATAAATTTACACATCTAGAACAAATATTTAAATATATAAATAAATATATGAACTTTACACGCATAATTTCAAAAGCACAGGATATGCAGCTTATTCTCACCTCTCTGATCTTTTGTGAGTGCAGAGGCAATCTGATTTGGGAAACAATTTTAGTCACATGTGTTGCAAAATCTCCTTCCAGCTGACTTTCTTCGTCCATCTCACATGTTTTCTGCAAAGTGAAATACACCAATTTTCTTACAATTTGTTAAAACAAATCATGTCTAATATCAGGTTATCAGATGAATTAGTCTGTATTGCCAACAAAAGACCAAACAATAAA
>NC_061829.1:7748721-7751221 GCF_019202785.1 Penaeus chinensis | reverse complement strand
CTATCGCGCTCGGCTATTTCCTTGGCCAATGTCTCAGGGTCAGGCACTCCCAGCGTTCCTTCCACTGTCTCCATGACGGTGCCAACACCTCGGCCAACTTCACGGGTGAAAGAGGATGCGGCACTGAGAAGACTTGTTCCCCAGCCTCCCCATCCACCACCCCAGCTTGTGTCTTCTTCCTGTTTTGGAAATTTTTATGAGTGAAGCAATACATTTTAAGTGAAGCATATGAACATCACTACCATTTCTTTTATTTGTTTCAATTCAGATGCAATGACAAAAACACATAGCCTACCTGAAAGTTCACACTTTAACAGGTCTCTATTTAATAATTCATAATCAATATTGGGAAAATAATTAAAAGCATCAATATTAATAGCATTTGAGAAGAAAAAAATCCTGAAAACTCAAGGAAAGAGGAAAATCAGGTGATGTCCTGTAGGCCTACTAACTGACTCCTTGGTGGCTAAGCATTTATGGAGCCACCTCTATGTAAACACAATTCACAAAACAAAACTACAGTGGGCATCACAAGTTCCCAGCAGCAATGGCTTAATAACTTACCATATTATATGTAAATACATGTTTTTTTAAAGCCTCTTACCTCTTTTTTACCTTCTCCTTCATTAATCTGTTGCCATCTCTTTTGCTGCTCTTCCCACTGTTGCTGCTTCTTCCATTTCTCTTGCTTTTGCTTCTCCTCCTCTCCTTGCTTAGCTTCTGCACTGTCTGCCTGGCTCTCTTCTTTATTCCACATAGTATCTTCAGGCTTCTTCAAACTGTCTGAACTAATGCTTTCAAGAGGCTTTTTCTCAACTTTTGCCCCCAGCCTCCGTGCACCCATGCGCTCTCCCAGTTTTTCTCGTGGCTTCTTCATGCCAATCTTAGACTCACGAATTGGCTTGGCTTTCTGGCTCTCTGTTCCTGAGTCCTGAGTGTTTCCTGCATTCTTCTCTTGTTCTCCCGTACTTTCTTGTTCGCTTTTAATCTCTCTTTTTCTCTCTTCTTCCTTTTCTAACACCCTTTTCCTCTCTTCTTCTTCCATCCTCTTTGCCTCTTCTTCTCTTTCCGTTTTTCTTTTTTCTTCTTCAATCTCTTTTTTCCTCAATTCTTCTCTTTCATGCTCCCTTCTTCTCTCTTCTTCTTTTTCAAGTTCTCTTTTCCTCAGTTCTTCCTGTTCTAGTTGTCTTTGCCTCTCCTCTTCTTTTTCAATCTGTCTTTTTTTCTCTTTCTCCCTCTCAATTTCTCTCTTTCTTTCTGCTTCCCTCTCTATCTCCCTTTTCTTCTCTTCTTCCCTTTCTAGCTCCTGTTGCCTCTTCTTTTCCTCCCTTTCTAGCTCCTGTTTCCTCTTCTCTTCTTCCCTCTCTAGCTCCTGTTTCCTCTTTTCTTCTCTTTCTTCTCTTTTTCTTTCTTCTTCCTTTTCCAGCTCTCTTTTTCTCTCTCTTTCCATTTCCAATTCTCTTTTCTTTTCCTTTTCCTTTTCTAGCTCTTTCTTCCTCTCTTCCTTTTTCATGATCTCTCTCTCCTTTGCTTGATCTTCCTCTACTGATCCTTTGTGACCACCTTCATCTTCATCTTCCTCTAGCATCTCATCAGCTGGTTCTGCTTTACTAACTGGCTTTGTGAGCTGTTTATTAACTCGCAGGCTCAACTGATCTAAAGCAGACATGAGATTAGTTACTTTGTCATCAAAAGTCTTTTTCTGTGGTTCCTCCTGCATTTCTTCTTCTGATTCATCATCTGCATCTAATTCCTCTGCAGGAGTTGCTTTTGAAGCTACAAGTTCTGAGCGCTCAGTTTTGGTATCTTTGATGGACTCTGTCTTATGCATGTTGTCTTTTATTACTTGTTCTGTTGTGGCTGGGCATGACGGCACTAGTTGGGCTTCACTCTTTGTTGTAGCTGTGTCCTGTGAACTCAAAGGGTACGAATCTTCAAAATCCGACCCTTCATCTGCAGACTGGAATTCATCTTCACTTTCTGACGACATGATTCTGAAAGTACAAAAAGGGAATCAGTTAGGCAAGTAGATAATCAATGAGTCAGTTACTTCACTAAGCCCTTTCAAAAATAGATAGTTATGAAGTCATTTATACAAATATGCTGAATGTATAATTGTGATCACTAACTTTCAATATAAAAAATTAGCTAGTTGCTAGTAATGCAGGTTGTTGGTATGCATTAGCAGATTCCTCCATTTGTGCCCAGCTCATTCTGATCTTCAAGAATAATGACAGGCACTGAATACCTTGTAACTGTATTAAATATACAGAAGTTAAGAAATGCAAGTATCTACTAGTGACACAAAGCAAATATGAATAATGATTTGTGGACTCTAAAAAGCAATTGTGGCCTTATTAATGAAGACATTAGCATGCATCTCTCCATGCCTGAGCGACTGTCCAGCTTGTTGTGGTAAGACACATGAATTTCATCTCGGCAATTGGGACATAGACTCATGGTGTAATAAGGCACTACTGGTAACTGTGATTACTTGCCC
>NC_061829.1:7738721-7743721 GCF_019202785.1 Penaeus chinensis | reverse complement strand
ACACGCACACGCACATGCACATACACACGCACACGCACACGCACACGCACACGCACACGCACACGCACACGCACACGCACACGCACACGCACACGCACACTCACACTCACACTCACACTCACACACACACACACACACACACACACACACACTCACACATACACACTCACACATACACATACAAACTCGTTACTCACACTCTCACACACATGTATATTTTTTCAGAAGTTTGTGATAGATTACAACATGCAATGACTTTTCAGAGAACAAGTACCAAGAATCTGCTTGCCAAGCAGAGATTGAGGCACTGAGGAATTGCTGCAAGAAATGGAGTAAAGAATCTGGATGCTGCGCAGGAGTCAAGTTAGAGGAGAATGATCTCGTGAAAGACAAGGCTCATGTACCTGTAAGTGTTTATATGTATTTATATGAATATAGAAATACAGTCTCACTCTCTGCTTCTATCTCTTTATCTCTCTATCTCTCTATCTCTCTATCTATCTCTCTATCTCTCTATCTCTCTATCTATCTCTATCTATCTCTATCTATCTCTATCTATCTATCTCTATCTCTATCTCTATCTCTATCTCTATCTCTATCTCAATCTCAATCTCAATCTCAATCTCAATCTCAATCTCAATCTCAATCTCAATCTCAATCTCAATCTCAATCTCAATCTCAATCTCAATCTCAATCTCAATCTCAATCTCAATCTCAATCTCAATCTCAATCTCAATCTCAATCTCAATCTCAATCTCTCTATCTCTCTATCTCTCTATCTCTCTATCTCTCTATCTCTCTATCTCTCTATCTCTCTATCTCTCTATCTCTCTATCTCTGTATCTCTCTATCTCTCTATCTCTCTATCTCTCGATCTCTCTCTCTCGTGGGAGGAATATGACATATAAAAACAGACAGTTTCAGATTTACAGGTATTTTACACTGTCAAATTGGATGGTGTGTATTATGTTTTTGTAATATAATTGTTGAGATTATTTATCTGTAACTACACTTAGCCAGCATTATCAGTCCGTTGTCACACGGGGGGGAGGGGGGTTTGCCTATTAAAAGGAGATATGAGTTTATATTCACAGTAAGATTTGAATAAATCTACTTTTTCACACCTAATACAATATTATGTAGGCCCATAGTCATGAGATATATGTTGAAGAAGACAGTGTTTGGGTAAGGGCAGAGTAAATCATAGACTCACAACAGAGCAATCCTTACCTGTTTCACATAGTTGCTTTTGAAGATCACACAAATGCTGCCTCTTTATTTTGGATAACTTCGCAACTTTTTTCACACTCCTTCTCTGTCCATTTCACATTGGGCTGTATTGATGGAGTCTGCAATTTCCACCCACACATTCCACCTTTCATTTTCTGTCACTTCAGGCTCATACTTGCCCTTGATGAGTGTGCTTATTCTTTTCTACTCAAGAGTCTATTAGAAAAAAAATGTTTGGCTGTCAAGTTAATCTGTGTTCCTGTTTTCTCTTCGTTTACATCTTCATGCTATTCCAAATTTAATGGCCTCTCACTCATGATGTCATGGTGCATTCCCATTTTATTATTTATTTTTTATTTTATTATTTGCTTTTATGTCTTTTCTTTGCATAGTTATTGCTAAACTTATCATAACTAGGGACTTTTAAAAACTTTTATTTTAACCTGTTGATGCAGGGGATGCCATACCCACTATGAGTTTAGTTTACTAATTGTCTTTGTAGATGGATGGCTCCACAAGTACTGCGTCATCAGTGAGCCAATTATGAGTACTACCAATCTCACATGTTTACCCTTTTCCTTGATTTTGGAAATATTTTCTGGTATCTCATATTACTTTTATTAATGTTAATAGCATTATAATAATTATGTTGTTTACAATAATATTCAATGTTGATAGCATAAGTAAAAAAAAAAAAAAAACATTTTTCATGCACCTTTAAAGAAATGTGAAATCAAGTGAGGTCACAAGGTCTACTAATTGACTCCTTTGTGGCTAAATTCTTGTGGAGCTATCTGTGTGCAGATTTTACAAAGCAATACTACAGTGAACACTACATTTTCCTAGGGACATCGGGTTAACTTAAAAATCTCTAAACGTATTTTTACCTCTTTTATGAATTAATTCTAAATGATGTTTAAGCTGAATTAATAAAGAATCTTTTAAGATGGTTTATGTATACCACCCCAGGTTTTTAAATATATGATAAAATTTGACTTAAATGTATTAATTTTGTATACTTCAAATTTATTTGTACTGTAAAAAACTATTTGTATAAAAAAAAAAAAAATAGCCATTGTAACTTATGGAATAAAGCATTTGAATTTGAATTCTCTCTCTTCCAAACCTTTTTTTTTTTTTTTAATTTGAATTGTAAGATTTCTTTCAGAATGATTAAAGGGTAAAGAGCAGAATTGATACTCCCCATTTTTTTAAATGTAAGGTATAACTCCTGGTAATGTATTGTTTACCAAGGCAACTACATATATGGTTCCAGTTAACATTTCATAGATATAAAAAAGTATTGCACAAAATACATTCATCTACAAATATATTTATTTTTTTCTTTCTTTCTTTCTCAGAAGAAGTAATGTCGAAGTCGAAACCTGTAAAAACACCCTTTCCAAAAGCCAAGATTGATTTGCCGAGTTCATACCGCTCAGGTCCCACGGGTTCTCAAAGGCCAGGAAGGGAGACATTGTTCCCAGAAGGATCAAATTCAAGGTCAAGATTACTGCAACAAGATCCCTCTCAGTATCATTACAACCCGGAGAGTGTGAAGGTAGGTTCAAGAGGCCAGTTCAAGTGGCGGTAATCTTATAATTGAAATAACTGTTTACTTTTATGGATATTTGATGTACCTATTGTGTATGTGCACTTGAATGTACATATGCATGGATTTACTCTATGCTTTCTACTATTGTTTCTTATTTCTACTTTCTCCTTTTTCATCTTTCTTTTTCTTCTTCTTTTTCCTTTCTTCTTTGCCTTCTTCCTCTTTTCCTTTTTCTTTTCCCTTTCCTTTTGTTTCATTTCATTTTCTTTCTTTTTCATTTTTCTTTCCTGTTCCTCATTTTTTTTTCTCTTTGTCTTATCTTTTTTTCTTCTTTAATCCTCTTCCTCATCATTATCTATTTACCAGCCAGTTTCTTTATTGCCTATATTGAATTACCTTTTTGATCATTATTTTTTATTCCCTTACAGAATAACAAACTTAAGGTTAGCCGTTTTCGTCGGTGGATATATCGCAATCCTCGCAGGTTTCAGGTTATTGGTCTTGGTCTTGGACTGACAATTTTCTTCAGTCGTCCTTTGTACGACATATTTTTAAGGGAACATATTGAAGGTCCCTTGCCTATAAAGCAGAAATAAGGAGGAAGGTCCATTTGTAACTAAGATGGAGTCTGTTAAGAAGGCACAAAGTCGTCTGCGAAATTACCCAAAACTTGTTGCAAACTGTGCACCTGTAGCAACTGAATATGCACGTTGTGTGGCTTTGAAAGGAAATGTACTGAAAGGAGATTGTACTCAAGAGTTTGATGCATTTAAAAGGTGTATTTTAGAATCTGCCAAAAAAATGAAAACAAAAATTTGATTTGGAAATACTAGGCAAATTGGAAAAAAAAGAAAATACTGGATTTGGTTATAAGTGAAAGACTTTATATAAAGCACTTTATGCATAAAACCAGAGTTGGGATTGAATATTTCACACTGCCTCATTGAGTTGTTTAGATCTTAAATATGGCCTTGGGCACCAAGAATTCTCGCTTTGGATCAACAGAAGGAATTCAGATCCATTTGAGTCTGGGATTCCTAATTCGTTTCATGTTCATTGTGTATGGAGAGCATCATGATAGGACACATGCTCTCAAGTACACAGACATTGATTACCATGTTTTCACAGACGCTGCACATGAAGTGGCAGCAGGAGGTAGTCCGTTTGATCGACATACATATAGATATACTCCTTTCCTGGCATGGATGCTTTTACCTAATGTAAATTTGCATTTTGTGTTTGGCAAGTTAATGTTTGCATTTCTAGACTGTGTTGCATCAAAACTAATCTATCAAATACTTTTGATTGATGGGCTTCCCAAGTTAACAGCTCTTAGGTGTTCATTTTTATGGTTGTACAATCCTTTGGTAATAGGTGTATCAACACGTGGCAGTGCCGAATCTGTTATGGCTGTCCTGGTCCTGTTAACAGTGTATATGCTGAAGTTGCGGTTCAGTGTTCTGGCAGGCCTCTTTTTAGGAATGTCTGTTCACTTTAAACTCTATCCCATTATTTATTGCATCCCACTCTATATGTCACTAACAAATGATTTGCACAGTGATTCATTGTTGAAGAGAGTGTTACCAAATTACACCAAGATGAGATTAGTTACCGGGGCAACCATTTCCTTCTTTGGTTTAACAGGATTAGGCTTCATACTATATGGGGAACAGTACATTGAAGAAGCTTTCTTGTATCACCTTTCTAGGACAGACACTCGGCATAATTTTTCAATATATTTTTATTTATTATACATTGCAGCAGATTATCATATTCCAGGACTGAACATTGCCACATTTGGACCACAGCTCGTTCTCCTTATTGCATTAGGATATAAATTTTGCCACAGACAAGATGTACCATTTGCCATGTTTACACAGACTGTTGTGTTTGTTACTTTCAACAAAGTTGTAACTTCCCAGTATTTCTTGTGGTATTTACTTTTGCTGCCTCTAGCTGTGCCTCGCTTAATAATGACAATGCAGAAAGCAGTGATATTGACTGTTCTCTGGGTGGCAGCTCAAGCATCATGGCTTCTTCCAGCTTATTTGCTTGAGTTTCATGCAGTAAATGCCTTTATCCCAATATGGCTTGAGAGCATTGCTTTCTTTTGCTGTAATGTTGGAGTGTTAATGGCATTGCTTTCAAGTTATGTACCACACCAATTAGGACACCATCATAGCAGTAGAAAGAATAGATAAAAACTGGTTAAAAC
>NC_061829.1:7726221-7731221 GCF_019202785.1 Penaeus chinensis | reverse complement strand
GTTTCTTTAAGCTTTTTTACTTTCAAGATGAACTGTCTAATTATACAAATGAAAATAATCATCATACAAATTTAACCCATGATAAAAACGCATTTCCAGTCATTACTAGTGGAACCTCAAACTGACAAGAATTTAAGGTGTCTCTTGTACATCAAGTATGGACATACGTGGTAATAGAATCAGCAAGTAAGAGCATGGCATGTATATTTAAGGCTTATCAAGACAATGCTGACAGTTATAATCCCTTTCTGAAGTACAAATAACCCAAAAAGATGTAAATATGTCATGTCTTTAGTCTTAGTCTCTGAACTATATATATTTATACACTGCAATTGTAAAAAGCATCTGCTATGTTGATATCCTTCATTCACAATCTCAGGACAATAATGTACAAAAAATAATGACTATATCTTTTATGTAACAAATCTTAATCATAGTACTTAAACATAAGCATAACTATTAATTACTGAGAAACTACTGACTATGATAATGTCATCTGTGAGAAGAATCTGAAACTTGTGTACATATGAAATGCAAAGACACTACCATCACCCAATTGTTAAATTTCAACTTCTTATGTTATAAATATATAGATATGTCTGTATATAAGAAGATAAAAAAAAAAGGGTGCAGGAGGGGGGGGGAGGGGGAGAGGGAGAGAGGGAGAGAGGGAGGGAGGGAGGGAGAGAGAAAGAGAGAGAGAAAGAGAGAAAGAGAGAGAGAGAGAGAGAGTGTGGTGTGGTGTGGTGTGGTGTGGTGTGGTGTGGTGTGGTGTGAGTGAGTGAGTGAGTGAGTGAGTGTGTGTGTGTGTGAGTGTGTGTGTGAGTGTGTGTGAGTGTGTGTGTGAGTGTGTGTGTGTGACTAAATGTATCAAGTTGAGGTGTTTATAATAGGTCTAGTTCAACAAGCCTCTTCATGCACATTCGTGTAGAGAGAGGGCTGTATATTTTAATATATGAATATAAATATATGCAAGTATATAAACACACTAATCTTATCCTAAATTACAAAGTTTTTTTTTTCCTTTTTTTGTTCTTTTTGTATTTTGTTTATGCATTTCAAAAATGGATAGTTAGAATAGAATGTAGGTCAAGTTTACTATTTACAACAAAATACAACAAAGGTTATATATCTATACATATAAATGTGTACACACAGTAGCACACTGATAGCTCATCTGAACTAGGGCTAACTCAGACTCTGAGGCTAAACTATTATCACTGACCAAGTATAACCATCAAAATCTCACGAGTAACTCAGCTTGTTGATCAGCACCAAACTGGGCTCTCCCTCTCCAGTCTATTGTGAACTGTATTAAAATCAACTTGTTTCAAGGAAAATGGCATGGAGTATATTCCTACATGGCACTAATGCCATCTAATGCCTATTTTCTTGGGCATTCAGCTTGAAAAATGCATCTACATGTGGCAAAGGAAAACTGGATATTATGAAAGGCATACAGCCAAGCATGTCAGCCTCAGGGTTAATATCAACAGCTGCATGCCATTTGTCTTGACAGATTAATCATATCTATTTTCAATATCTTGCTACTTCAGAGTGTACTGAACATGAATGTAGCTGTCATGGTGATATGTTTTGAAGAAAGTGTTATATCTATATATAAAAATTCTAATAGCTACCAACATCTTAAAAACCTTTGAAACACCACAGATGTTTGGGCAACAAAAGACAAAAAATGAAAAAGAAGATATAAATCAGCTCATCCTCCAACAAAAAAATACACTGAAGTATCAGTATGCTACTGTATCTATTCTTATATCCAGGTATCCAACCATATGTTGTAATGAATCTAGCATCAGTGCCAGAACTAACAATCTGAAATGTGATGATCAGAGCAACCAACATAACTGGGTCTATATACCTTGTGACCTGAGTGTGGCATAATTGTCCAAACTCTTCACCTTTCCTAAAGCTTGTGCTGCTTCCTCTCACTTCACTTCACTTCAGATAGTAAACTTTGCTTATCCTGTTCCACAAGTTCATTTCCCCCACACTTCCATCAGTCATTTGCTTTGAACTAATATCACAATTACATCATCTTCAGTAAATATATGACTGGCACTAGCATTTTATGTACATACTATTTATGGTACATATAATCAATGCAAGAGCAAGAGCACACAACTGTGAGCCTGTTGTATACAGATATACTGCAATCTAACAATGCATGTAATTCCCTAGATGGAATTCATAAAGCTTCTTGAAACTTGTTATTAATGTTGACATTAATCTACTGATGTCAGTCTTTAATTATGATTGGCACTTTTTTCTTCTTTTACATAAATCATATATTGTATGATAGCATAAACAATCAGGACTATTCTACATGCATGCAAATGATAATTAGAATTTTAAGGACAATAACCATAATAAATAATAGATAATATTAAATAAAATTTGAAAATGGAAAATTTGTATGAACTCCAAATTTCACTAAAGTAGGACAGATAAAAAAAAAGAGAGAAAAACTCTGTATTTCAATCCATTCATCATCATCTTCATGGGTTACTTAGACTATTTAAGACCACTTGGCAAGCATTCACATTAGCTAAGCTACAACACTGCAATAAGTCATCAGAAATTGGAAGAGGTTCAAGACTTGGAAAAATAATGTTTATATTTATCACAACAATACCTCATACCCATCTCTATCAGTAAGTGCAAAGTGAAAAATAAAGAGGATAGGATGGAAGGGGAGAAGGGGGGTGAGGGAGCAAAACGGAGGAGAAGGAAAGATAATCAAGGGAGAGTAATAAGAGTTAAACAGGAAGGAGAGGGGGGGAGAGGGAGGGAGGGAGGGAGAGAGGGAGAGAGGGAGAGAGGGTGGGGGAAGGAGGTAGGGAGGGAGGGAGGGAGGGAGGGAGGGAGGGAGGGAGGGAGGGAGGGAGGGAGGGAGGGAGGGAGGAAAGGGAGAGGGAAGGAAGGTGGGAGAATGAGAAAGAAAGAAAGACAGAGAAAAAAAAAAAAAGAAAGAGACACAACAAAATGGATATAGAGAGAGAAAAGAAAGAGATAGATAGGTGATTAACCCATTACTGCTGGGTCACATGTATAGCCATCATAGCAAACCACATGATCTGCTGGGTATGGCTATACGTGTGGTGATGCGCTAGAGCACGTCAAGTGGGAAGTTCCGCTACATGTAGCGGACTCCCACTCCCAACAGCTGGACATTTGCCAGAAATCACCAGAGTCTATGACACCGAGAGATTTCTAATACTGTCACCGAGGGATTAAACAGAAAAAGAGACAGAGAGAGAGAGAGAAGGAGAAGCCTCAGAGATCAATATATTTATGTACAATCTTGTACAAATATTAATTTACACATATCTGTGTATATCACATAAACCATACATGTGTATGTGCACTTATCTATCATGTATGCATCATATAGGTGTATAAGAGCCCTTTAGCATGCAAAGATATTAACAAGGGTATAAACCTTTACAGTCACAAAATTTTGAAACCCCAGTTTTTTAAATGCTTATCTTTTCATAAAATAACTAATAATGAAAGCTTTTGAATATAGCACTGCCATAAAATGTTAAACCAAGAAGATGATCATAGCTTTCTCTTTATAATCATACCAATTCATTTATGTGTGTATATATATCTATATATATATCTATATATCTATATATCTATATATCTATATATATATATATATATATATATATATATATATATATATATATATATAAACACATCAGTAGATTACAATCCAAAAAGAAAGGTACTTATGTGCTACAAGTGACCCACATTTTCATACTCAAGTCAATTTTTCCAAAATCTAGAAGCTGTATGACAGAGCTAGATATACCTCTAGGGAAATGCTTATTACCTATATAGACTGAATATGTCACTCAATAAGCTCTACCTACAGATAATTCTAAACTAAATTTTTTGAGGAAATATATATATCTGTGATTCCTTTTTTCTTTTCATACTTTTCTCTACATTTGCACTTTTATGTGAAATCATCTTCACAGAGAGAAAAAGAAAACGAAAAGAAAAGAAAAACTTTAAATAGGTATCACTTATGTATTTGTATCACAATTCCAAGAAAAAAAAAAAGAAAACTAAATGCTATCATGAACTAAAATCCTGGTCCTTTAAAGAAAGTCTGTAAAAACTGAGATATGTCAGTTTCTTCAAAAATCATGACACATGGCCTCGAAAGCAAATTATATTGAAAACATAGGAATCTGGCATGTTTCAAGCCAAGCATTCACTTCTAAGTAATTCAATTACCTCGTTTCTTCCCTCTAAATACAGGCTTGGTGGAGTTGGATGGGCTAATCTGTGGGGTATTTAATTCATCATAGTCATCCAGCTCTTTTTTTATGCTCAGTCTAAGATGTTTTGCTGGTGTTGGGCCACTTTTGGTTGAAGGCTTGACAGCACTGGCACTAGACGAAGCCACTGGTGGTACCTCTGATGTGGAGGTGGAGCTGGTGGGCAATGGGGTATTCAGGAAACTGAGAGGGTCTTCCTCGATATCACTTGCCAGGTCAAACAGACTAGGATTATATACAGACACCTCAGTTCCTGTGAAAAATATGATGTCCCTTAGGAAATTTCTTTATAGCTTAAAAATAATGTGCTACATACAGTGCACAATGGGCAAATCAATTAACCAGAGACTTATTATTATTTTTTTTTCATGTGTAACAAAAGTGCAATGTAATGCTTATTACAAATTTTAATTATCTGTTAATATAGATAAAATACTATTTTCTATAAAGAATATGGAAAAAGAAACTTTCTTATCTTAAATGCTATCTTCGTACAGTACCTTCAAAATACCATAAACAAGTCAATGCAGTCTTTAAAGTCTTCAACATGTGTTCACTTTTTTTTGTATTGAAAAATTTCAATTGCAGCATAAACATTTTATTCTCTCTCTAAATTGATCATCAACTTCACTGTAATTTGTGACTTTCAAGCTAAAACAAAACATATATTTGCTTACCACTTGC
>NC_061829.1:7711221-7713721 GCF_019202785.1 Penaeus chinensis | reverse complement strand
TATTATCATTTTGCTAATAATATCAATATTATAATGGTTATTAGTATAATCATTGCTAATAGAACATCTATTCTTAATATCAGATTTTATCAAGATGATAATAAAAATAATTATATAATATTCAATAAAACCCTAAAAATTATCAGAACTACATTAAAGGACTAGGTTTTTATATACCAGACACAAATAAACTCTCCAAATGCACTCTAAAATTGGAATGAACTATTACAATATGAATGATCAATAAACATTTAACCCAATGCTGCCGGGGAAAATGAATAAAAAATGGGGGAAAAATGCTGAGCTCCTTTTCTATATTTTTTTGTGAAATGTCTCTGCACATAGAAGGCTTTGCTAGTGCTTAGCCACAAAGGAGTCAATTAGTAGACCTTCTGACCTTACGTGATTTGAAATGGCGGGAAAAATGTATTTTTTACTAGTGCTATGAATATTGATGGTGTTATTTTTATTACAAACATTATAATTACTATAATGTTATAAGCATTAGTAACAGCAAAATAAGATAACGTAATATATTTTCAGAAATCAAAGAAAAGGGTGAATGGGCGAGACAGGCAGTACTTGTAATTGGCTCATTGGTGACTTAGTACAAGTGAAGACATCTATGTGTAAAAACAATTAAACAAGTAACTTACAGTGGGCATAACACGTACGTACACATCATGCCCGTTGGCATTGGGTTAAGGAAAAGCATATACGAAGCATTGGAATACAAACTATACTTAAAAAATCCTGTGTGCAAGTGTGACTTGTTGAAGGCTCATTGATGTCAGAAATATCAGGGAGCAATAACAGTATTTCCAATTATTCACATAATGAAGTCTCTTAATTCCCCAACACATAATAAAATACCATGTGTAATATTAGTGATCAAGAGGCCTCTATTCAATTATTATCATTATTATCATTATTTTAGTTATCGTTGTTATCATTATCATTACCATCACTATCATCATCAGCAGCAATAATATTGTGACTGTCATTGTTGTAATTATCACTATCATCCACATTATCCTCACTACCAAAACATGCACAGGGAATTACTTGCAGATAACCACTTGAGAGGCAGATTAAAAGTCCAGGAAACTTATAGTTATGCCACCCTCTATGCAAGTAAGAGATACAGAGGTAGGTAGATAAGATACATAAATAGATAATAGAGAGTGAGAGAGAAAGAGAAGGAGGAAGAGAAAAAGAGAGGGGGAGGGAGGGGAGCGAGAGAGAGAGAGAGAGAGAGAGAGAGAGAGAGAGAGAGAGAGAGAGAGAGAGAGAGAGAGAGAGAGAGAGAGTGAGAGAGAGAGAGAGAGAGAGAGAGAGAAAGAGTGAGATTATTGGCACAATACTACTCTAAAGGCTGTTGAATAAATCACATTATAATAGCTACCACACAATTTAACAATCAAACAATAGCATTCCAAGTGAGCCATGCACCTATCCACACCTTAGGGAATGGTGTGGATGGGTGAATGGAAGGTGTGTATGTACATATGTACATTTGTACAAACATACACATACATAACAACACACACATGTGTGCAGGGAAGTGCACACATGCATATGCACAGGGAAGTGCACACATGCATATGCACACGCACATGCACATGCGTACACACACATGTGCACGCACACGCACGCACACACACACACACACACACACACACACACACACACACACACACACACACACACACACACACACACACACACATACACACACACACACACTTTTTTATAATTGGCTCATATCACATTCATTTGGTATAACATTTTTTAATGAAATAGAAAATGACTGTCATTACTACTATCAACATCTTTATATGCAAGAACATTAAAACTGTAGCTCCACTTACTGGTGTTGTGCATTTTACATATGGCTTCTGGTTACTACTCCATCACCATCATGATACAACAATGGGGGTATAGCACTGGTGAGGTTCTTACACATGTTAAAAACTATTAAACAGCTGTTCTTTTAACAACTGTATATTCCTACCTACCCTATTCTCCCTATTAACCAGTTATTAACTGATAAGGGTAATTCTGAAAAAGAACTGATGAAGACGACGACAAAAAAAAAAAAAAAAAAAAAAAAAAAAAAAAAAAAAAAAAAAAAAAAAAAAAAGGCCTGAAATTTCTTTCTCTTGCTATTATAATTTCTTTCATGTAAATCTTTCATGCAAAGATGTAACTGGTTAGCTTTTTCCAAAGAGCAAGTGAGAGAGAGAGAGAGAGAGAGAGAGAGAGAGAGAGAGAGAGAGAGAGAGAGAGAGAGAGAGAGAAAGCCAATGCTCTAAAGTAGGTTACCATATAACATATTAATACATAAAAGCAGCTAATATTTACCCTCCACTTGTTGATCCTTTTGCATTCCTGAATATAAAAGAAAAGTATCTTAGGCACACAGAATATACAGCACAGGATTTATCATCAGGTTTACTACTGAAACTGTGAAATCACAATGAAACAATTTTCTTTTTAT
>NC_061829.1:7698721-7701221 GCF_019202785.1 Penaeus chinensis | reverse complement strand
CTGTTAAAATAATTGGTTTAGACAGCATCCACGTAATCCAGCATTTCTAAACCTGGTGTGCTAGCACCCCCTGGGTTTGCTGAAATCAATTTAGGGGGGTGCTTGGAAGTGCTAAATACATGGCAGTAAAAAATCCAGTCAATTATCCAGCTGTCCATGCTCTTTTCCTTCTCTGGGGTTTTCTTATTTCTTTTATCAATAATGCTGGCAGTTGGGTTTTAGTTTTGAGGAATCAACAAAATACATGATCAAGCAGTGCTTTACTTAACTTTCCTTTATCTAGTAGTCAGATATTAACCAGAGTTCGGGGATCCTAGACTGTCAAATCTAGGTACCCTTGATGTGGGACCTAGACATTTTTACTATTGTTTTCATGGTTGGTATCATTACAGAGATGTTATATCTCAAGTTTGGTTTCATTTGGTACATAAATAACAGAAATATGAAATTAATTTATAATTTTTCTTGTTTGGCACACTGTATTGTTGGGCTAACTGCTCCCATAATGAACAACGAAGGTTGCCAAAAACCTCAGCAATATCTTTCATTTATTATCTAGAACATGAATGGATGAGATTTTTATATTCCTTTTATTAGTTCCTATATTTGAGTTTGAATTTTCAAGAAAAGAAATTTTGTTTCAATATCACTCAAATACACACACAAAAAAATTATCGATACCAAAAATATTATACTCTACAAAATGCAAAATAAATGAAGAAGTCATGATTCAAGTGAATTCTATCAGCACTAGTTTGACATAATTTTACTATAAAAAAAATCATAAAATTATTTCATTAAGTGTCTACAAACTGAATGATGTGCATGGAGGTAATAAAAAAGGCAACTGTGTCTTTAATTTTTATCATTTCCTACCCAAACTCTGTCATATCTAGGGCAGTGCTGCCAAATCACTGTACTAACCACTTGGATCCAAGTGCTTCCGTGCCCACATGTGGCCCAAAATCCAGCCTTACTTGCAATCTCCCTGGTCTCTCTTTCTGCATAAGCATTTTTAGCTTTTCTGCCATTTTCCAATATCTATATTTGTTATTAGATGTGCTGTATCCATATGGTAATAAACTGCTTTCCTTGCAGAGACTCCATTTCATCTCTCTAGGTAATCCATAACTCAATGCAATAATAATAACAGTAAGTAACATTTAGAAATTTGTGCCATTTAAATTTTTTCATAATATTCAATTATCGATAATACAATCTGCGCTGCTGGTCATGGAGGGCAAGAATAGGAACCTGATCATGGAAATAGCATACTCCCTGGGAGCCAGTGCTCTTCCAGGTATAGCTCATGGAGAGTACATTCTACACGTTTATCGATGGAAATAATGCAAGAGCCCAACCTAAATACCTACTAAGTCCAATCACTCTCCAAGAGCTTTGTGCACTCATGGCGAGTCATTCCCTTCCCTTCAGGGAAAATGATCTGGGGCCAGATAATCAAAATCATTTACAATCTTAAATCTCACCACAGAGCAGTTAGAATGCTTCCGAAGGCCTTACGACATTGTAATAAAAAATAAATAAATAAATAAATAAATAAATAAAAATAAATAAATAAAATAAATACATAAATATAAAAATTAGCCGCCATATTATGATGTCACAAATTGTGAAGTACCTTGTAAGTTACAACCTCTCTAAGGATCTCGTACGGGTTTGAAACTGGATATAGTACAATTCATTTCCCGATTACTTAGTCAACAGAAACTTTTACTTGACAGTAACATGCCTTTTCCCTATCTAATACCGGATTATTTCAATTATCTATCTTGAATCAAATATAAATTGACTGTAAATTGAGTTGGCAGATGACAAACAACAATGTTTTGGTGGCTGCTCATCTTCATGATTGATTGTTTTACTATAACCTTCTTTGATGCCAAATATCCAACTAAACAATTCTTTCAAGAATCATTAATCCGATGGTCAGTGGCTCTTCCGTATGTATGTTTACATCAATTTACTTTCGCATGAAATTATAATTTTTTGCTTAATTGCTTCTGGAAAAAAAAAAAAAACTGTATAACAAGTCATATGTAAGACGTTATAACCATCATGTTAAATGTAGGAAAAAATAATGTATATCATTTTTTTTTTTCTATTGATTGCTGGTTCGTTTTATAATTTCTCTTTGTGTATATATAATTTTTTTTTCTTTTAATTGCTGGTTCGTATTATAATTTCTTTTTGTGTATAGAACTTGTCCTATGGAAAGTAGAGTTATTCAGGGAAATTTATCATAGCTAATCTTATAACACTTGGCTGAATCTTTGAAAATATCACTCGGGGAGACAGTTGCTGGGCCTTCCATGGTGTTGGTGACCGTTGGAGGCGTGGCAATAAGACAGCCATGGCCTTCCATTGGTTGTTACATCTTGCAGGCTGACTGTTGATTGGTCAATCAAGTACCAGTCTGCCCTCTCTTGGTAGTCAATGGAATTAACTTACAATGTAAACACTGCCCTTACAACATGCTTAC
>NC_061829.1:7671221-7676221 GCF_019202785.1 Penaeus chinensis | reverse complement strand
CAGATCCTTATAGTGCTTTGCTAGCACCTTCAGTGCTCTAGTATTTGCAGGTGACACGAGGCTACAGTAGGCGTAGTCAGCACCCCACCTCAGACCCGCAGCTCTCTTCTACACCAGGGTTGCCCTTGTGGCTTTGACCCCTGGGTAGGGAGGCCCAGTAGGCTGGGGCGTCATTTGGGCGCATTTTTTCTTTGGTCCTGATTTCTTTTCCTTATAATGTGACTTTCCTGAGCCTACCGGAGTTCCTCGTGAACTCCCGTATTCGCTTGGGGGGTGGGCATTGAATTACCGTCCTTCGCCTAGGTAAGTTCGGCGGTAAGGAAGTGTCCCACACATAACTCGATCCCTCTGTGGTACTGGAGAACGCAACCAGGCTTCCACTGAGGGGGTAGAGGACGGAAAAAACTGATTTACTCTCTTAGCTATTGCTGATAGGTTGATAACAACAGTTAAGAGTTTTTTTTTGTCCCTTCAGGACTACGATTTTGAGCAGAGGGGTCGGACCTGGTCCGATACCCAGTATGATTGATACCCCGGCTACCCCTTCTCCTCCTAAAGGAGGAGGGGCGACTAATGACCCTTCTACGACCAATCTGACTACGAACAACGGTACCCCCACAGATGACAAGACGAGACGACCACTTTTTAAAATCCCGACCCAGAATGCAAGGGTCGCGAATGTAAAATGCGTGAATGAAAATCAGTCGCTTTTGAACGTGAACCCCTTTATCATCAAAAAGGTCCTTGATGGTCAAGTGGACGGCGATTTTGATTTTGTCAAAAAATTGCGAGATGGAAGCCTCTTTGTAAAAGTACAATACAACTCTCAGATTAAGGATTTACTTAAGCTGACGCAAATTCATGATCTTCGAGTAAAAGTAACTATTCCTATTGGCCCAAATACCTGTAAGGGAGTAATCTTTCACAGGGATTTGAGGACGATGGAAGAAAGTGAAATTCTTGAGAGCATGAAGGACCAAGACGTAGTGGACGTTCATTGTATGACCAAGAAGGACGGAAATGTGCGAACGAAAACTGGACTGTTAGCTTTGAATAAAATCCCTGAATATGTCAATGTCGATTATGTACGTGTTCAAGTAAGACCTTATGTCCAAAAGCCAATGCATTGTAATAGATGCCAAAAATTCGGACACACCTCATTAAGATGTATTGACAAAGATTCAACTAAATTTGTTTGCCGTAAATGTGCTGAAGCCCATGACACCATTACATGTACTAGCCAAATTTCCAAATGTGATAACTGTGGAGGTCCCTATCATTCAGGATCTGCCGAGTGCAGCATCCTGAAGAAGGAGACTGAAACATTGGCATATATGAGAAAGCATGAAGTTAGTTATACTGAAGCTAAGAGGAAAGTGGAAAGTTTGACACACAAACGCGATACTTCCTATGCTGTAGCAGTAACTAGCAACACCCCTAGTGCAAGTGATGTCAGTCAGCAGCTTGCAGCCAAGGATATGGGAATTGCTGAACTTAAACAAACCGTTAAAGAACTAAACATTAAAGATATCAACTGACAAAATTGGTCGATCAAATGGCTGCATCAACCCAGCCTAAACATCATAAGGAGGATGATACCGAATCACAGTCCGGAGCGCACCTCCCCGTCCGTGCTACTCCTGTGAGGACTTCGTCTGGCTCGCGATCGGTTTCTCGAGAGAGAAGCAGGTCGCAATCTGTCAGTCGTCTCCCTCGCCAGGAGGTGCAGGACATGGAGGCTTCTGTCTCCAAACCATCCCGTGAGAGGTCCCCGGGAAGCGAGGGAGAGGAGGCGCCTCCCTCCCATAAAAAGAAAATTAAAACTGGTGGACAAGGCACTTCCAAACCCCATAAAACGTAATCATCGCGTCAACCATTATACAATGGAACTGTCGAAGTCTTAGATCTAAAGTAAATGATCTTAAATTATTAGCCTCGTCCTATGCTCCCGATATTATAGTTCTCCAAGAAACTCATTTGACAAACCTCGTTTCTGACGAGGTTGTATCGCTGAGGAACTACCATTTATGTCGGAAGGATCGTGTGGGTAGGGGTGGAGGAGGAGTCGCCATGTACATCCACCAAAGCCTCCCTTTTACAGAAGTGACTATTGATTCTACTTTGGGGTTTGTCGCATGCAAAGTAAAAATTAATGGCACGTATCTGGCTATATGTTCAGTTTATTGTCCCCCTGATAAAGTGATAATCTATGATGAGCTTTTTGCTCTTCAGGAACGTCTGCCACAAAATAAAGTAATTTTAGGTGATTTTAATGCTCATCATACGTTATGGGGTTCCCTACGGATGGATGGTAGAGGTGAGCAAGTAGTTAAGCTGATTAACGAGTCTGATTTCGTCCTTCTGAATGATGGTAGTCCCACGCGGGTGGACGATAATACCGGGAATTTGAGCTTTATAGACTTACCTCTGGTCTCTTCATCAGTAGCAGCCAAGTGCCTGTGGCACACCATTGACGACTCGTTGGGAAGCGATCATCTTCCGATTTTGATTAAATATTCATGCGACACAGTGAGAACGCCTTCAGCGCCTAAATTTAACGTAAAAAAAGCAGACTGGGTCGCCTTCACAAGGAGCGTCAAGCTCGAACTTGTTGGAGAAACCATTGATGATAAAGTAAACAATATTCAGAATTCGATTATAGAAGCAGCTTTGCTATCCATTCCTAAAACTTCGGCAGATAGCGTTAAGCATAGAGTTCCATGGTGGACATCAGATTGCCGCAGGGCGCAATAAGGCCTACAGGCTTTTCCAAAATAACATCACTAATGAGAACTTTTGCAACTACAAACAAGCAAGAGCTAGGGCTCGTAGAGTAATAAGACAAGCAAAAAGAGACTCCTGGCGGAGCTTTGTCTCTACAATCAACAGCAATACAAAAATATCAGAGGTTTGGTCCACTGTTAATAAAATCAATAAGAAAAAAAACATCCATCAAAATTAAAAACATCATTGAAGAGGTCAATAATATCGATTCACCTAGAGACATTGCTAATGCACTCGCCAGGCAGTTCTCTCATACAAGCAGCTCAGCAAACTACCACCACGCATTCCTGCCCATCAAGGAAGCGGCTGAGCTGCAACCAATTCACTTTGCCACAGGGGATGACTTTGATTACAATAAAGATCTTACAATGGATGAGCTTGTCCGAGCCCTAGAAGCCTGTAGAGGAACATCCCCAGGCCCCGATGAAATTCGATATGATATGATAAAGCATCTTAATCATGATGACATGATTAAGTTGCTAGAAGTGTACAATGAAATTTGGAAAAGCCACACTTCGCCCACATCATTCCCATATTGAAAGGAGGGGGTAATCCCAGATTTGCCATCTCCTACCGCCCAATTGCGTTGACAAGTTGCTTATGCAAGGTCAGGGAACGAATTGTTAACAGTAAGCTATTGCATTTTTTAAATCCAGTAATTTGCTAGTTGACGAGCAGTGCGGCATCCGAAATGGACGCCAAACTCTCGATCAACTAGTAAAGCTGGAGTCATATTCAGGAGGTAATTGCCAAAAAAGATTATTTGATTTCAGTATTTTTAGATATAGAAAAAGCCTACGACATGACATGGCGATATGGCCTACTCAGAAAACTTTATGCTTTTGGATTACGTGGAAACTTGCCTTGTTTTATTCAAAATTTCATTTCTGACAGAACGTTTGCTGTCAAACTGTTTTCTGACAATGTCACTTTTTCGGACAATTTTGTCCAGGCAAACGGGGTCACACAAGGAAGTGTCTTGTCACCAACATTATTTTTGTGTATGATAAATGACATCTTACCAGCTCCTCCTCGGAATCTTAAATACTCACTGTATGCTGATGATTGTGCATTATAGCATTCCAGCAATAATGCAGAATTCTCAGCAAATCGCATCCAATTGGCACTGGATATGATTCATAACTGGGGCCTCCAGTGGGGTTTTAAGTTTTCCACTAGAAAGAGTATTGGGGTAATTTTTTCACGTAGGAGGAAGCCGAACATCAGGCTAACTCTAGACAACCACCCAATACCTATTCAAAATTCTGCAAGATTTCTTAGGCTACTTTTTGATAGTAGACTCAATTGGAAAGACCACATTGGTCAGTTAAAGAATAAATGTCAAAGAGCACTAAATTTATTAAAGTGCATTTCTGGTAATAAATGGGGAGCTGATAGACAGTCTTTGCTAATGGTATATAAAGCCCTGATTAGGTCTAAAGTAGATTATGGGTCAATCGTGTATGGCTCGGCATCGAAAACAAGTTTGAAAGGTTTGGATGCTGTGCAGAATGCTTGTTTGTGTGTGTGTCTTGGAGCCTTGAAATGCACTCGGATCGGACTCAGACGCGGCCAGTTAGCACTGACCTGTGCCGCAAAGGTGGCTCGAGACCCGAGCCACCCTAATGGCAATGGAGGCACTAGGCCCTTTGCCACGAGACTCCACGACCTCGTCGAGAAAGTCGGTATAGATCTCTCTACCATCGATACCCTGGTTAAGTCAAATATAGCGCCATGGGAAACCCCCAATCTTTTTATCATGGAAGCCTGGCTTCCATCAGCCAAGGCCATGGCCCCGGAGGGTGAGGTACGCCAGAGGTTGAGAGAGATCCTTGTTAAACATCTCCCTTTTTTTCATATATATACCGACGGCTCCAAGACAGATGAGTGTTTAGGTGCGGGTTTATGGTCGACTGAATGTGAACTAAAGTTTAAACTGCCGAGTCATACTTCGATTTTTCTTGCTGAACTTTTTGCCATTGATAAAGCCATTGATTTTGCACTATCGACGACCCACGATAGAATAGTTATTTTTTCCGATTCATTAAGTTCACTTAAAGCTATTAAATCCTTAGAAACCACTAAAAATGAACTGCTGGGTAACATCATTCGTAAGTTACATGGTGCTAACAAATCAATCAAGCTAATATGGTACCAGGTCACTCTGGTATCCATGGCAATGAACAGGCTGACAAATTAGCCGGGTCAACTGGCGA
>NC_061829.1:7663721-7666221 GCF_019202785.1 Penaeus chinensis | reverse complement strand
TGTCTTACCTAGCTCGCACTTAGTTGGTCGCACCGTTAAATTTTCATTACAATGTTGCTCCCACGAAGTCGCGTGTATCAGGATATCGTCCAGGAAAGTTTCCACTTCTCCATGTTGCCAAATATGCTTCGCATAAGTGTTAAATGCTGCAGGGGCATTAACTAGGCCGAATGGAAAGACGGTAAATTCAAACAAACCTGCAGGGGTAGAAAAAGCGGTAACTTTCGAGAATCCCCCCCCCCCCCCGAGGTATTAATCAGTACCTTTTGTTAGATCGATCTGTTGTGAAGCAGCCTGCAAAATATGGATTCTGGATCATTCATCGGTTCTGCATCAAATTTAACACCCACGGTGGCCTCTGCCACCGTGGGGGTGTCAATGTTTGGAAGGGCGACGGCCTCGGGGTACCGCTTAGCATAATCCATTGCCGTCAGGATGTATCGGGAGCCATTTGAAGATCGTGGTTCAAGCGGCCCCACCAGGCTACGGCCATGCGGGAAAATGGTTCAATGTGAGGCATGTCACCCAGTCTGATCTTGCTCACTTTTCCCTTATCCACGGTCCGTTGACACGTCGCATGATCTGCAGTAGCGCGTTACAGCGACAGTAACACCTGGCCAAAAGAAATGTGCAAGTATTGTATCTAGTTTTGCTTGTGCCCAAATGGCCTCCCATAATGCCTGAATGAGCCAGCTCCAGGATAGCTTGGCGACAAGCTTGAGGAACAAGTTGATCCCGTTGTCGTTTGCCCGTCGTGACCTGTCTGTACAGTAATCCTCTTTTCAAAAGAAATTTAGACAATTTTTTTTTTTAACTTTTACCTTTGTGCATATATCCTCCTCTTGAGTCTTCTGTATATTCGTATTCAACATTTTGTAACCTCTACTATCTTCAACACTGGCGTCTTCCTTTTACATTCTCTTTCTAATCTGGTCTGCATTCTCCTCACTCTACACTTTCCCGTTTGTGCGTCGTCCTCACCTTTACTCGCTCCTGGTATTTCCCCGATTATCAAATCATACAGGGGCTGTGGTAGACACGCGGCACTCACCCTCACAACATAATAGGGAGTCTTTATATCAATTAATGCTTCAGGGTAGCAATAAATTTCTGAATTTGCCATCATTATTCCCACTTCCTTGGCAGTCAACTTAGACAACGGAACCAGACTTCTCCTTACCAACACTGTTGAACATCCTGTGTCCCTCAGTACTACCATTCTTCCTTCAACTTCTTACCTTTGGCTAGAGGTCCTCCACACAATTCCTCTCCATCTACAGCTTTCCTTTCGCTCTCCTTTGCTTCTCCTCGATTCCATTCCCCACTAGTTTCTGGTGCAACTACAACACTGCTTACAGGGGCGGCTGTATCTTCCTTCCTCGGCTGTGGTTTGCTCGTTTTTCCTCGGACATTCGGTGGCCTGAAATAACATTCCCATGCCCTATGTCCACGTTTATTACAAATAAAGCAAGTTACCTGGCCCCGCACTGCGCTTTTTTCACCCGTTGTTGGGATGCTGGGCGTGGATGGCTGAGGAGCGACGACACACCAGTCGCAGATATTCCGCCCTCGAGTCCCTTGGTTTCCGTGAGCCTCGAGAAAGCGATCAGCATTCTTAGAGATCGCTCTTTCAGGAATAAACTCAGGTTACGGTCACACGAGGATAGAAATTGCTCAATTCCTTTAAAACCTCATCCCCTAGTCACATTCCGCCATTTCAGTTCACCTCAAAACAATTTTGTCATTCTTGCTATTAATTGGTTAGCAGTCTCACCCATAGAAAATTTGTAGTTTCTAAATTTAGTTCTAAAGCCCTCAGTGCAATCAAATCCCTTTAATAATGCTGATTTTACCAGCTCAAAATTATTTGCTTCTGAAGGGGTTAATTGGTGATATATCCAGGGCTTTACCTTGCAATAAAGAGGCTAAACTGATGGCCCACACTTCTTCAGGCCATTCTGCATTCCCGGCAAACCTTTCAAACCGCTGAAGGTATGCATCAATGTTATCGCACTTATCATTGAATACAGGTAATTTGGGGTACTTTACCTTTGTGTTCGCAGTGTTGTGCCACCTCATCTACCACAGGGAACTCTAACTCCAGATGCCTTATCTTCAATTCTTCTTTCGATAACTCTGCTTCAATCTTTGCAGTTTCAAATTCTTTTTTCATCGTCCATCTCTTTCTGCTTCCATGCTCATTCCTCCTTCCTTTCTTCTCTTGCTGCTGCCGCCTCTTTCTCCCGTTCATACTGCATACCTTTCATGAACTGGGCTAATTCTACGCTCGTTAGCCCCAGATCTTTGCCGATCTGGTGTAGCTTTTCTGTCTCCATGCTCCAATTACCTTTTGAAAGGACTTTCCACGAAGGTAGTCACTGTTCGGGCACCAAATGTTATGTCTCGAGTTCTTGCTCTGTTTAAGAGACGACCTTGTCTTATGCCTTTATGGGAATTTGGGAGCACAAATAAAAGCATTAATGAAATAGGTTTATTTGGA
>NC_061829.1:7653721-7656221 GCF_019202785.1 Penaeus chinensis | reverse complement strand
CTGGGCGCGTGCCCCTTGTGAATCCATGGAGGTGTTCATGTGGAGAACCCAGTTTCCACTAGAGTCGGTTTAGTGCCATTCTCTCAACCGTCTTACCCGACTCTGGGATGGCGTGGAGATTTCCCAGGACATGCTGATGAGTTACAGAAATGCAAGCTTACCTGTCAGTCCTAGGTAGAAAATGATGGGGTAGGAGGTCACATTAGAGCCCGGAGCTGAGTGAAAACTGTTTTTGTGTTCTTAGCTCCCTCGGAGTAAGTCTGCCTGGTTGAAGGTGTTCTTAGTTTGCCCTCTATCCGGCTGACAGACTGGTACTACTTGTTCTCACAGTGAACTCGAGCACCAGCCTGTCTACCTCTGATTGATTGAGGGCTGGCAGACTGGTACTACTTTTTCTCACAATGAACTCGAGTACCAGCCTGTCTACCTCTGATTGCGGTGTGTGCACTTAGGGGCTGTGTAGTAGGTGGCCCACCTGACACGTTGCCACAACTCTGAAAGATGGTCTGGTCTGGTGGCCAAAGAACTCACCTCATTCCAGCCATTTTTCCTGTCTGATCCTCTTGGTAGTTTTCATGACAATGCCCCCAAGAAAGCTAGATTCTCAGAGGTTCTCTGCCTTTGGAAATCTGTCGTGCACATGTTAATTCTCTAGTTGACCTCCTTTATCTCGGTATTATAGTACCAGGCATGTTTATGACTCCTGGACCAAGGACGAATTTTAGGAATTGTCTAATTTACAAGTCTGGCCTCAAGTACATTCCCTTTGTGGATATTCATTACATCTAAGGGAGATGGCAAAGCCATTCTGAAAGGCTTGTTAGTTTGAACTGTTTATCTTCCATCTGGGATTGTATTGTGGTAATGGGGCCATACCAAATCTAAGAGAGGGTGACAGTGCTGTCTGTGTTTGTCTGTGGCAGTCTCATCAACATCAAACCCTGCTCCTGACACCATCAGATTTTCTCCACCAGAACCACAGTGTCAAAAGTGAGATCTGAGACCCCTCCTCTGACATGCATTTGCTCATGGGTGTTAAGAAGAGCGATCTCACTGCACGACCCAAGCACTATGTGATAACTTGTCACATCTGATGTCCTACAGGAATCCAGGACGGGATGGTGCACATTGATCACAAGGGCCTGTGCTGCAGTAGCACAGACCTCGCTGATATCTAAACTCCTACAACCTGACCTACTGTACACTTTATACAGTTTGAAGGTGCCCTCAACCAGGTGGCTCTCAACAGCGAGAGATTCAACACTATCTCCACAGTGTGGTAAATTGGCTATCGTGGAGCAGGGGATTATTGCTCTGACCAGAGTGATGAAATCTCTGGTGCCAGCTGTACTTTGCAATTCAAAAGCATCATACCATAACAAGCCTACATAATCCCCTGTTAATGTCTCCTGGAACATCATAATGTCAACGCTCCTTGATCACACAAGGAAAATGTTACTCCTAAGAGAGAAGCCACTGATGTACCACTGTAATATGCTTGGATTGTGTGCCATGATGTTTCACTAAATGCTGCGAGATTGCTCAGGACTGTCGGCAATGTATACCTCAGTCCGGGCGGCAGGCTTAGGCCTCTCGCGATTGGCTTGCTCACCATGTGGGGAACGAGGGTATCAGCCTTTACATCGGCGCGGCACTTAAAAGGAGCACCAGTCAAAAATTCAGTAAGCCTCTGGGCTATTACAGTGGTAACGTGCCGGCTTCTCATCCGAGGGGTCGGCGGTTCGCGCCCCACCCAAGCGCGAGAAGTTGCAATTGTCGCCTGGAGGTTACTGCTGTGGCTGGGTATCACGGCGGGTAAGGACTAAGCCGAGTCAGCACCAGCTGACACACAATAGCGAGTCGACATTAGTCGACACAGGCCGGGCTCCCCTCATTGGCATATCCCAGCCTGCTCCGTTGGATCTTCTCCCTTCTGTTTTGTAAATATTCTGTTTTGTTTAGTGTAAATAGTGCCCATATCAGTAAATCCTTGTGTATGTTTCCTCTGGTGTGTTTCTGTTAACCTGACCGCTCTGATTCCTTAAGTCGAACCCTGACAGTGGCATTAATGTCAATGTATTCAGAATCAGTGTCAGATGCCCCAGTGATGGTGGAATTAGACATGTCAGAGTCTGACAACTCCATGTTGAAATTCTTACTTGTTGATGGATCTTCATCTGATTCAGAGTTCCGTGTCTACTGGGAGGTGGAGAGCCCTTGGTAGTCTGACTTTTACTGTCTTACCCTTTCTCTTTGCTTTCTCTTTTGGCTGAGGACAAGACTTTGCCTGTGCGGGCTCAGCCTCTGCTTGCTCTACTTAGGGAGGTTCAACCTTTCATGCAACAGGAACTGAATAGGCGGTATGAATTTATTGAGTTGCCAGATGCATTTCCAAACCTTGGTTATTTTCAGAGAAATTCGTACTTATATTGGGTATCTATATCACAATATAACCCACCATAAGATGTAAAAAGCCATCTAGGATATTTATTCCGAAACA
>NC_061829.1:7646221-7648721 GCF_019202785.1 Penaeus chinensis | reverse complement strand
ATGCCAAGGTGCCGATCCATGGTAACAGGGGTAAGATAATCTTGTCTTTTTCCGTTTCCTTCTTTGATTTCTGATAACGCATTATGTATAAAGGGGAGAGACACACTGTTTAGGGGGTGTTTATTAGATTTCATATTAATTGTTTCACAGCCATCAGCTGATCGATTTTCGGCCAATGGTGTTCGTCCACCATATGTCTTGCCAGACAGGTGCAAGGTTGTGATGGCGCCATGGCTCACACACACACACACACACACACACACACACACACACACACACACACACACACACACACACACACACACACACACACACACACACACACACTACACACACTACACACACACACACTACACACACACTACACACACACTATATACACGCAAACACACACACACACTAGGCAATATGTACTTTTTTTCGTTAAAGATTCTAATCGCGAAATTGATGTCCTTGGTGCACAGTACTCGGCACCTTTGTGGAATACTCAAAGAACTATACGTGAATATAAATAGTTATAAAAGCAATTGTTGTAAAAGGTAAAATATCGTTTGATTTCCTATATTCAAACCAGAAGTGTAACTACATTTTAAATGATAACAGCAACAAGTCAGACATGTATATCACTAAAATGATATACATGGGTTACCACACAATCATACATAGATATATACTGATGCAGATTACGTTCAATGGAATTTGATGTCACACGTTATAACATAAGAAGAATGCAATTAAGAGAAGTACATTCATCTCATTTTATAACATTTTGACACACATGTTTCTTAGGTGCGGTAACAAAAACGTGAGAGTACGATACCGTAACTTTCGTTCAGTATAACTCTTAGATAAAGGGTGATAACATCGTTTGAGAACAAAAGTTACATGTAGATTATGGGAGATTTTCCGTTCGTTACAACGATGTAGATTCTTGTTTTTTTTTTATTATATATTATAACCATTGTTCTATATTATAAAATACATATATTGTAGCATTCCTTAACTTATTTTCCTTCTTACCTTTATTTTTGTTTGAAGGCACTGTTGATACCGAGATAAACTGTTAAGCCCATTCTTACATAATCTCAAGATATCTTTGAGGGCACCAAATGATAAGATCTTTTTTCACATTAACAGTTTAATGTTAGGTTGAGGCAGCTTTTTGTCCTTGGCATACTCTGCTTACGTGCGTGTGTCGTACCTATGGAATAGCACCAAGGATAATGAGTTGCTACACGAAGGTCATCCCTGAAGGCCGGGTAGCTTCCTTAATCTTCCTCGGTTCTCGGTTCTCCTCCTTCAGCTCCGTCTTTTCATCTTCCTCCTCCTCCTCCCCCTCATTTTCCGTCCTCGTTTCCTTTTTCTATCTGCTGCTTCTCTTTTCTTCTTTATCTCTTCCCTAGCCTATCTTGGTTCTCCTACATCTGCTTTGTCTCTTCACCTTCCTCCTCTTCCTCAGTTTCCTCTCTCGTTTTCTTCTACCTAATACTTCTCTTTTCCTCGTCCTCTCTCTCCTAATCTTCCTAGGTTATCCTACTTCTTCACACCTTCCACTTTTTTCCGCCTTTTATCTTCACCTACCTCCTGCAACGTCTTTTTCTCCCCCTTTCGCTTTCCTCTATCTTTCCCTTCCCCTCTTGCTGCTCCTCTCCCCTACTTCTTCTCCTTCAGCCCTCCTACTTCTCTTCCTCATCACCATTTCCTTCTCCCCCCTTTCTTCTTTTTCGTCCTGCAGAACTACTAACGTTGTTGAGCTCGCCTTGGATCTTGGCTACAACCCAGCTGGGCGATCGGGGTATTCAGCGTAAGGGCAAAGACCCATCGAATCTTTAAATAAACCACAAAAATTCAAGTACTACAAATCAACCTGGTCAGTTAGTGAAATCTTTACAGATACCTTTAATAAAATTTACTATAGTTTTGAAAGCTATACCAGTATCGATTCCGAAATACAACATATTAGTTTTTACTAAATAACAAATAAACTTGGGCTACCTATCAAGTTCATAGATAAAGGTCTACCACGCGGGAACTACCAGATGATGTTGCATAACCTCACGGCATGGTGGAAGCGGAGCACATGTTCGAGGAGGCCGGAAAATAGAACATTTGGACTGTGGTTGGTTTGTATGTTTGTTAACGAAAGCGCGTGTGGGAGTGCGCGTGATGCTGGGCATGTGTCTTCGCAAATGTGTTGGTGGAAGTATGTGGTAGTTTATGTGTTTGTTTGTATGTATGTGTATGCACGCTCGATTGTACAGGTGTATGTGGACTCTGACCTATGGTAACGTTTATCACATTAAGCTACGTCTACTATATACCAACCGTGTTGCATAGCTTGAAGGTCACATTCTAAGGATCAGAAGCAACGCATTTCCGACTTTATTCAGAACGTAATAAGGGCTAATTCTCCTTACCATACCGCGTTGCTACACACTGAACCACGAGACTATAACCGCATCACCGGTAAGTTATGAACACGTTCACATGAAAAACTCTT
>NC_061829.1:7626221-7636221 GCF_019202785.1 Penaeus chinensis | reverse complement strand
TAGCAGGTCGAAGATTTCCTTTTATAAAATTCTCATTATCTTCACTTATATTTTTAGGAAAGAAAAAACAACAATAGGTTTGCATTATTGCAGTGCTTTAATCCTCAAACAGTGCCTTTAAACATATGAACATGAATAATACCTCTAAACATATGACTATAGCAATTCAATAACAAAACAGCAGAGCGAACGAAGTATTTTCGGTACTGAATCATAGGCTAAGATTTGTGATACATGTAATCGTAGGTAACAGTGTAACAGAAGGTTATACAGTGCAAACACTGTATAACCTTTTACTTCTACATATTTGGAAGACAGCTGATTATGTATTGTTTGGGAAAAAATATTACATAATTATCTCGTTTGTTACTGAATACATTCTAGATATGTCTAGTTTCATTGAATATCCTTGTTGGTGATAATGTAATATAGAGATTGCTGGCGCATTTTCGTTGCCATGGATTTCATATCCTCTTTCTAACTCTTTCATTACTATCCTCTTGTTCATGATTGAAGACGGCATCACTTTAAATGACGATCCGTGTCATTAATTTACTGAGTGTTCTATCAGATCTTCTGTGTATATTATTTCATTAACTACTGGCATATATACATGCATTACTATTCACGTATAGATCTACATTCATTCACTCAGTGCTGAAACACAAGTAGTTAGACACGAAATAACAAACTTACTCCTTCGACTTCTCTCTTTCAAGATCAAGTACCCAATATCCATAGCCAAATCCAGAATGGAAAATACCCCCGCTTTACATCTGGAATCCCCCCCCCCCCCCCAATCTCATTGCCATCAAATCCGAAAATCCAAATCAGTCTCTCCATCAGCAACCTACGGGAACACAGTTGTAGGGGCGACGGTCGTCACCTCGTCGCTGTCGTCCTCCGGCGAGTTGTCCGGCGTCCGGCTTTCGTTGGATTCCTCGGACGAGTTCTTCCTGCCTCGCTGGCGCCTCCTCCTGCTTCGTCTCTGGATACATATACAAATACATATATACATATAAACGTATATATGTATGTATATATACTGTAGGTTTATATATATACATATATATATATACATAAGCATATATATACATATATATATATTTATGTATACATATTTGTATATATATACATGCATAAACTTATAAATATATATATATATATATATATATATATATACAGGCATATACATACATGTGTGTATATATACACACACAAACACACACACATATACACTGTATGTGTTTATGTGTGTATATATATACATATATATGTGTGTGTGTGTGTGTGTGTGTGTGTGTGTGTGTGTGTGTGTGTGTGTGTGTGTGTGTGTGTGTGTGTGTGTGTTGGTATATCTATCTATCTATGTATATATGTGTGTGTGTGAGGATATATATATATATGTATGTATATATATATATATATATATATATGTATATATGCGTGTGTGTGTGTGTGTGTGTGTGTGTGTGTGTGTGTGTGTGTGTGTGTGTGTGTGTGTGTGTATTTATTCACAGAAGTGAAATCCATAAGGTATTTCATCTAATAATAATAATAACAATAATTATCATTATTCATATTATCATTATCATTACTATAATAACTATCTCCATCTTTATCATTAACATGTTTCTTTAAAGATCATTTGTATCGACATAATCACTGTTTTCATCATTGTCAATATTGTTATCATGTCTAACTTTATCATTACAATTATTACCATTACCGTTAGTATCACTTATAGTCATATAATAATGATAACAATAATGATAATAATAATAATAATGAATATGATAATAATAACAATAATAATTATTATTATTATTATTATCATTATTGTTATTATTTTTATTTTTATTTGTATTATTATCATTAGTATTATTATTATTAATGCTTTTGTTATTAATATTATTATCATCAATAATTATCGCTACTGTTATCAATACCACTATCATCATTATCACTATTATCATTATCACCACAACCATCATCCCCATTGCTATGACTGACAACTACGAAACGCCCCGCTTACTGACCCTCATCTGTCCCAGCATCACCTCGGGGTCATCAGCTTCCGAAGATAACATTTCCACCTCCTCGTCCAGCTCCAGCAAGTCATCAGTCTCATCGGTTAATTTCAACGTGTCGAACAGTCGAGGGGAAGGGAAAATGTCACACGTGCAGGGTTCTGTTAAAGTGGATACTTTGTTCAATGGTAAGGTTGTTGTATTGATCATTTTATTATTGATAATAGTAATGAATATACTATAAGTAATGCTATTGGCTACTATTCTATATATTTTCCCATATATCATAGTCATCACCATATCATCTTCATCAATATCATCATCGCGATCATTATCAGTATTATCATAATCCTGATCACTGTTACCATTATCAATACTATTATTGCCAATACTAGCACTACTGCCACGCCACCAGCACCTATCAAGCACCAAGCAACTCAAACAACAGCTCACCATCCACATCATCGCCATCTTCTTCGCTTGATTCCTTGATCATTTTTTTTATGGCCGGGAAGAGGAACTCGGTGAGATCTGAAGAAAAAAAATTAAGTCATTCAGTAAAAATAAAATAAAAATAAAGGTTTTCATATACATACATTATTATTGTTATCGTCATTATCTTCCGCATTATTATCATTGTTGTTATCATTACTATTATTATTATTATTATTATTGTTATTGTTATTATTATTATTATTATTATTATTATCATCATCATTATTATTATTATTATCGTTATTATTATCATTATTATTATCATCATAATTGTTATTATCATCATCATTATATTACTATCATTATCGCTGATATTAACATTATCAATATGGATATTACCATTATGACAATGATTTTCTTGACCAAATTTACCTTTGCTTATCTATCTTTTCTCATTTCCTTAACATTTTCCCAGACCTCTGGTATCAGAAATTAAATGAAAAGTAACCAATTAATTTTGCAAAACTTACCGCCTCCTAGACCGCAGATTTCTACGTAAGAAGGGCGTAGGCACAGCATCCACTGAGCTGCCTGGGTTTGAGCGTCGTCCGCGAATTCGGGCTGGCACTCGATAATCTTTTCCGTCAGGTTTTCAAGAGCCTATAGAAAACGGCAATCGTTGTCATGTAACTTTATAATATTTTTATAATTATTTTTGTCATGGTCGATTTATCAACTTTAACTTAATTACTATCATTATATTATCTTGGTTTTACAGTGGGGATTGTGGTTAAAGCTGTCGGCATTTTGGGTGAAATTGATGGATGGTGTTCTAGGGATCATTGCTATAAATTGGATGGTTAGAAATGGTAAGCAACCATACTGACCCCTGGAATAGTGTCCCAGCCGGAGAAGGTGGCGATGTGTTCAGCAATAACGGTGAAATTGAATCCTGTTGAAGCATTGTACGAGCCAATATTTTCGTTGACGCACAAGACCTGGGACCACATCTGTCACGAATTCAAAATAGAAAGTAGAAAAAGAAAGGAAGTACAGAGAGAATTTTAACTGTTCTTTTCTATTTAAGAGAGTATACGCGTAGTCTCGTGCATTACATAACATAATTAAACACTCTTTCGCCATGAACTAATGAATATATGACACCAATAAAACACGCAAGCAGACAATGTCGCGCCTAACTTTCTTGCCGTGGCCTCGGTCTGCCGGCTTTCTTCCTCGCCTTCTGGTGGGGCCTCGGCGCCTGGGGCTGTCATCATCTGCGGAGAGAACGCCCGTGAGTTGATCTTTTCCTTCTTCTAGAGATTTTTTACAACTGAAGAGGCAATTGTTATCAAGTGTTTGTAAGTTACTAAAGTTACTTATATATACATATATATCACGGATATCACGAGACAAATCTGGCATGAGGATGCAGAGTATATCACATGCTTACCTGGCTCGCACTCTTCAATAATGCTAAGGGTCTGAAAAAAAGAAATCTTTTTTAAAAGCGGATTCCATATGATGTAATGTTGCTAATCATTAGAGAACAAGCTTTGGAAAAAAATCAAGTGACATGAGTACCATATCACAGTATCATCTGTGGTATGCTATTGCAATTACGCAGCATCAATCACGTTTATGCTGAAAGAGGACAAATTGCTCAAATGCACATTGCAAGTGGAAATACATATCTAACTGCGTGTATGTTTGTATATATATATTATATATATATATATCAAAGGGTTAAAGCATGCGATTTTGATTACTCATCATCTTTAGAGGGAGTATGCCATTTTGACATCCGAAAAAGGACCCCTGAAATTTGTAAACCAAAAAATCCATGATTAATAATACCGGCTTAAAAATCCGAGTTTATGGGTTAGCGAGAAACGACAGTGGCGATAGAAAAAAAAGCTTTAACTCAATGGAAACATACACTTAATGGCTAAATTATATTTTAATTAATAAACAGATTTATGAAAATGTATAAATCCTAGAAGGCTTAAAGGAAGAACATAGAACACTATAGAAAAAGCCTAAAATGCGCATAAATCGAGGAATATTATGTACAAGGTAAAACCGAAAGTTCGAAAACGGGGAAAACCGCGCCTAAAAATCCGGAGAGGTGGAAAATTCCAAAAAGAATCCTATGAATCGTTAGTTATTCCCAGGCTCCGGGAACCGTGGAAATAACTGTATTGGCAAGAATATAAAAGATATTAGGTAATACTATCTAGTCAATAATGATGTACTTATGATGTACTCTTATTACTCACTTCCGTGGGGATTGACACCGAGCTACAGTTGGCATTTTCATCCCAAGTCTTCAGCAGTTCGAGTCTTTCGGTGCAGAACTCGCGTGATTTGTTGCTCACGCACAGCACGATTTCCGTCAGTTGCTTGAAACACAAGAGATACTTTAAGTAAAACTGTTTATATATATCTAATTTTCTTCTAATGTATTTCAATTACAATGGTAATACAACAAGAATGATCCACTGACTTGTCATTAATGAAACAAATCATTCATTCGATTATCCCTTGTTATACGGGTCCTCACCTCGGTAGCATTAGAGCTGGTGGAGTTCGCAGCACATTCCTCTAGGGAGGATTGGATGCTGGCAATCGCCTGTGACAGTGAAGTTCATTAGATACCCCTATCAATATCACAGTATTTTAAACAAAATAAGTCTTATTTATTCTATTGTCTCTAGTTTTGTCTCATTTTGTTCGACGCACCTTTCCACCTACCACCCCATAACGCAAGCCCGCGAACAAACCTCTATATCATATCCTTCGAATTCACTCAGCTTGAGAACGGCCTGTTCGACATCGAGAGTTCCGTTTACCAACTCGAGGTTCATTTTCTCCACCATACACTCTACCATCCCTTCAAATCCATTTCGCAAGCCTGCTGAAACAATGGGGACAGGAATGATTTAGGATATACGGTACATAAATAGTATCTAGAAGACATTATTAGAGAGGGACCATTCAACACATTCCGTACACCTCATGAGAACGAAATAGCAAGAAAGTGACGTAATGCATGTTGTAAAATAATAAATACCTGAATAAAACATCCCAATAATATTATAATACTGCAAAAATAGAAAATTTCTACGTAACGATTTAATAAAGCTGCAGACAGTCGAAAAAAATATGCAGGATACACTTCAATTTAAAAATGTCGATATAGAAAAATATTACTAATTAATATCTTTAACATGGAATTTGTGTACAATTACAACCACCAAATGTAGATTAAGTAGTGAATTAAGTGCGACACATACCTGACTGACCATTTCTGAAGCGATATTTGCGGAAGTTCTGTCGAAATAGATGTGCCATTAATATTATTATTATTATTATTATCATTATCATTATATCATTATCAATGTTAATAATAATAATGATAATAATAATAAACATGATAAAAATAATAATAATTATAAATTATTATTATTATCATCATCATTATCATCATCATCATCATCATCATCATCATCATCATCATCATCATCATCATCATCATCATCATCATCATCATCATCATCATCATCATCACCATCATCATCATCATCATCATCATCATCATCATCATCGTCATCATAATCATCACAATCATTACTATTATTATTATCATCATCATTATTAAATGGGAATAAATATACAAGTGTAAATATAAAGGGGCAAACAAGGATGCATAAGAAGGATAGATAACAAGAAGGAAAGGAAGAGGGAATGAGAAATAATAAGAAAGAGGAAAACAAAGAAAAAAAATAAAACTAAAGAAAGCGAACAAGAGAAGGAAAAGAAGGGAGAAGAAAAGAAAGAGATAGAGAAACCGAAAGAAAGTATAAGAAAAAGAGGAAGAAAAGGAAAGAAACGAAAAAAAGAAGAAGTAAACGACCGAAAAAAGGAAGAAAAAAAAAGAATGGGAAGAAGATAAATAATAAAAGTTAACATAAGACTATAAAAAAAAGGAAGAGGAAATGGAAAAGAAGTGAAAGAAGAAAAATGGAAAAGAAGTGAAAGAAGAAAAATGGAAAAGAAGTGAAAGAAGAAAAATGGAAAAGAAGTGAAAGAAGAAAAATGGAAAAGAAGTGAAAGAAGAAAAATGGAAAAGAAGTGAAAGAAGAAAAATGGAAAAGAAGTGAAAGAAGAAAAATGGAAAAGAAGTGAAAGAAGAAAAATGAAAAAGAAGTGAAAGAAGAAAAAGGAAAAAGAAAAGAAAAAGAAAAAGAAAGGAAAGAAACTAACAAACAAAAGAAAAGAAAAAGAGAGAAAAGGAAGAAGGAAGAGAAGAAGAAGAAGAAGAAGAAGAAGAAGAAGAAGAAGAAGAAGAAGAAGAAAACCACGAAAAAGAAAAAAAAAAAAAAAAAAGAGAAAGAAAGACAATTCAAAGGGAAAATAGTAATGGGACAAAATGAACGCATCTCACCTCCTTGAAGCAGGCCTTGAGCTCCTCGCCCTGCGGCATGAGCCCTCGCACGCACGGAGGCAAGCGACCGCGGTGCAAGTGCCTGCCCCTGCGCAGCGCCCCCATCAGGTTGCATTCTCCTGAGGGAAGCGTCGTTAGCGATGGGTGTCTAGTGTGGCTTCGTTAGAGGTATTGGCGTTGTTATTATTATCATATGTTATTATCATTATTGTTGCTATTATTATTATCGTTATTATTTGATATTATCATTGTTATAATTGTTGTTGCTATTAATTTTCATTAGTATTATTCTAGCTATTATTATTATTATCATTATCATTATTATCATTGTTATAAATATTATTATCATAATCGTGATTATTTTTGTTTTCATAATTGTTACTGTTATTTTAAGCATTATCATTATTATCATCATGACTTGATTTATTTATTTAGTTTACGAGCGCGTGCAAGTTACGTGTGATATGTGTATGGCTATGTATATATATATATATATATACACACTGATATATGTAATACATATGTATGCTTGTGCTTATACTTTGTATGTATGCATATGTATATACTGCGTGGGAGGCGCATGAAAGGGTTGGTCAACGCCAGGGAGTGATCATGAACTACGGAAGGGGGAGGGTGGGCTGGGAACAGTGAGGGTGGAGGACCCAAACAGCGGCGTAATGAGGGAGGGTGACTCACCGTGGGGGAGGGCAGCAACGACCCCCGCCAGGAAGACCAGCAACGCCACAGTTTTCATGTTTGATTCTGATGAAGGAAAACTCAGCTTAATTGGTGAATATAAGCTTTTTGTCACACACACACACACACACACACACACACACACACACACACACACACACACACACACACACACACACACACACACACACACACACACACACATGGACGCACATGTTATATGTATGTGCGTGCGTGTGCGTGTCAGCGTTTTAGGATATTCATAGAGCATTTTTTTTTCGATACAGGTTTTCTACCAACAGAGAGATACTAAAATAAAATGAATACATTAGGAACTGTGAATGATATTCATCTAGCCAATGCTTTGACCAACAGAGAAATTAGAAATATCGTTCTTACATATAGATTATAACAAACGAAATTAGTTTTTAACCCGTTATGAAAGACCGATGGTTGAGATTTTTTAGGTTCTCCGAAATATAAGACCTAAAATTACTTACTGATTTACTGTAGATGTTTCAAAGACGCATTAAGGTAGAGAAGAAGACATTATACATCACACTCTAAGAGAAATAACATTTTATGAAAAGAGGAATGAAAGTAAGGTTCGGAAGACAATGAAACAAAGATAAGAAGGTAACATTAACACAGCGGTTTGACAAAAGAAGAAATGTAGATGTTCTTGGGGGGTCATTTGGGTCCGTCTTTTACAGAAAAATGCAAAAAAGCATCCGGAGAGGTATTTAGTATCATGTGGAAAATGTAAAGGACTCAAGACACAGGAGACCACTTCATATTTCCAAAAGTGACAGAACAGGTAGTCAAAGACACCAGTAACTGTTAGAATTACCACTGTTGGAAAGGAAAAATAATGCTAAACTCTTTTTTGGAAGGTAAAATCATTCTAAAATATACACTAGACGAAAATAAAGTATATCCTATTTGTTTTAGATCTAAACATTATATATATATATGTACATATATATACATATATATATTTATATATATGTATATATATATATATATATATATATATATATATATGTATATGTACATACATACATACATATATACATACATACATTCATACATACATACATATATATAAATATACATATATATACATATATATATAAAACAATCATATGTGGAATATCACATGTGGAGTCTTTCAAATAAAGGGAAGGCTCGAAGATGGAGAGATAAAGTCTTTCTTCCGTGAACAGACAATTCTCGAGACCACTGGCAAAACCGCTTATTACCTGATATGGTAGAGATAACGTTCATGAATTCAAATGATCATTTTCTCATAAATGGCCTGTGGGTGACAAATGAATCGCACACAAAGGACAATCAGAATGCATGAACTGTATTAAGTAATGTATATCATATTTGTGGTATTATGAAAACTAAATTTACACAAGTCCGGTACAACGACCTGTGGTACAAACGCAATTATCGTGGTAAAATGCAAGAATTTAGAAAATAAATACAAGGTAGACAGAAAAATAAATAGTTGTTAACAAAATTAGCAGGGGCACGTATTTACATTTGTTAAGAACGGACATACAATATACTAAAGCTTAAATTTTGTGAAACACGTAAGCTTCCCCAGGCTAGTCATTTAGATTTAACGATAAAGATACTAAATAAAAAAAAAAAAACTTTAGTATCCCACATTTTGTAAATACAGAATAGCATTTTATCTAACAGAATATTGATTCAAAGTTTATATTGATAAACAGAACACACCTCGAAATAAACCTGTACATGAAAAGTGATTATACTTTTTCTTCTTCCGGTGTTCTAAAGCTTATGTAATTTTTACTGAACAATTTCAATCAACTCACGGTTTGGGCGCAGCAGCTTCGTTCCAGGCAGAATGCTGCAAGAATGACAAGTACACTGCCAGCTCCCTCTATATATACCCAGACTTAATGACACCAGAATGTTGCCGCTTACCCCTTTTTTCCTGGGCCATTGACCGATCGTAATCAATCGAATTTCCACCGATAACTTGTATTTTACTCATTCGCGACACGATGATCAAGCAACTTAGTTAATCGTACCGTGACGGCGATATCAAGTGGTGATTTCGTAACGCGCTGGAAATTAATGTGATTTCTAGGACGTGATTTTTTTTTTTTTTTTTTTTTTTTTTTTTATAAAACATTGACCTAAGTGATGTTCCTCCTCCCTCTTTGTCAATCGATTCATGTATCTTATGTATATGTGTTTATTCACACCCTTTAATATGGAGAATTGGAAGGAAAAAAAAAGAGAGAGGAAATTAGAGATAATGGAAATGATTATGACAATAGAATTAATCATAATAGCTAATGAGAAAGGATAGAAACAAATGAAAAGGAAAACAACAACAAAATCAGAAATT
>NC_061829.1:7598721-7616221 GCF_019202785.1 Penaeus chinensis | reverse complement strand
AAATTATCATGATATTTCTTGCAATTTGGAAAAGTTCAATATTTCATATGTAGAACAGTATAAAACAAAGAAAAAGAAGGAAAGAATTATAGAAAAAAAAAATTGAAGTGTAGACTCTTGACAGCACAAAATCTTAATAAAACTCATATGCTATGATAAAGAATAATCAGGCCCTTTTCTAACCTGTTACTGATCATATCAGACATATTATAAACTAGTGTGTTTCTTGTCCAAGAATGTCTACATCAATATCTAGAAATAGGTTTGCTTGTTTGAACATCCATATGAGGTATGTCTAACACATATGTAAGCATGTCTATATCAATTCTATTAACATCTTTCAAAACATGTTTAAATATCATGTATACAATGTTTAATGCAAGGTTGAATATTATATCAAGGTAACACAATAACCAATGTTGCAATGAACAAGGTCTTCAGTCATAATGAGGTTTACACTTTTACATCACACCCTTGAGAAGGGTCCTGACAAACAAAGTCATTCCATAATTACATGAAAGTAACAGCAAACCTGACAAAACTAGAGAAGCTAGTAGGGAGGATCTGATTAATCTATATTCATCAACTAGATTTCTATGCATGTAACTAAATCAGTTTTCAGTTGTGTGTGGTTGGTAAAGAAATCTATAAAGTATCTGGTGGAGATGGTGAAGCTAGAACAAGGTACTATTTGTTATCAGCAATTATAATGTTTGCAGCTACTGAGGTACTTACAAAATTTTCATGGTCCTTCTATAGTGTTTAAATTCAAGGTATGCATCTATCTACAAATGAACTCTGGTAAATGGGTTAAGAATTATCTGACACAAAAAGCAATGATTAAGCAAGTACCTTCAGGATATAAAAAAGAATTGATTTTCAAAACACTTACAGAGCTACAATCTGGCTAGGAGAAAGGAATAAGGGAAAGATGACAAGAAGTGAGAATGATTTTAACCCAATGGTGCTAGCCAATTGCAGTCTACCATTTTCTTTTTTAAATTTTGTTCACACGCAGATGGCTCTATAAGTACTCAGTCACCAAGGAGTCAATTAGAAAGCTTATGTGTTCTTGGTTGATTTCCCCTTTCCTTGAGTTTTCAAGAAATATATTTATTTTCTAATGCTTTTAATATCAATGTTGTTACTATTGTTGTTGACACTTTATTTTTTAACAATACTAATACCAAAAAAAGAAGAAGAAGAAGAAAAAGAAGAAGAAAAAGATGATGAAGGCAGATAAGCCTTGAACTAGTAAATTGACTCCTTGGTGATTAATGCTTGTGGTGCCATCTACAAACAAAAAAAAAAACAATGAACAGGACATACATTCACATCATCCTGCCAGCAATGGGTTACATAAGAAAAAGAAAAAGAAAGAAAGAAAGAAAGAAAGAAAGAAAGATAGAAAGAAAGAAAAAAGAAGATGAAGAAAGTAAAATGATGATACATACCTTGTAAGATCATCTTCAGTTGTGTCTTTGTCTTGCTCAACATAAGTCCTTTTGGTCTTGTAGTCTTTTGTTTCCTCTGCAAGCTTTGGGATTGGGATGACCCTTCCTGTCCGCACTGACACTCTCACCTTGTCCCCTTCCTCGGTAAAACGCCACTCAACCTGAAGATTATGGATTAAATATTAAATTATAATACATCTTAAAGTACATTATACAAATAATTTCATAAAATGAATAAACCAGTAAAATATCTATCTAGGAAAATTAATCTGGAGCTTACCTCTGTCGGCTTGTTGTCTGAAGGGTCCAACAATGCAACTTGGGAAGTCACGAGAAGAGGAGCTTCACTCTGGATCATCATCCCTGGATAGTCACTGTCAATTGTGATCACTATTAATTACATATTCTTTTAATATTGTTGTATAATACTGTTCCTGTATCCAATTCTCCCTTACTGTACCTTTCTTCTTAAAACTATTATCTTTTAGAATAAAAATTAATCAGCCTTGGCCACTAACATTTTGTAGCACCTTATGGTTAAAAATATGATAATCAAACTCAAATATTCTTTTCAAAGTATTGACTGGTAGAGGATTTAGGTTGAACAAAAACTAATAAATACCAACTCATTTTCAAAAATAATTATCTTGCTTATTCATCTCTTACTTTCACTTTGGATGGATGTTGAAAAAAGAAAGAAAGAAAGAAAAAAAAAAATCCATCTTTGAACTGAACCTCTAAACAAAATAATAAAGATAATACCTCTAAAACTATTCTTGTTTTTTTCACTTTAGAGATTCCAACAAAGGAAACCAAAATTATAATAAAACATGAAAAACAATGTAATTAACATTATATGCTTTCAATTTGTCACAGAACCTATTCACATATACACTAACTAAACAATTCTTCCAGAATTTGTAATCACACACATTCAAGAAATATGTATTCACAATTTTTTTTTTTTCTGCTTCATTTACATTATTACCCTTGTAATTTCTTACTCCATCTCTTTCTAACTTTGTTAGAGAAGTTAGAAAGAGAAAAAACCTTACCAATTTTTACTAAGAGACAGAAAAAAAGAAGAAGCAAAAAGTAAAATCCTCACCCCTTTTTACCGACAGATCGAAAATGGCAGTTGAGGCCTTCAACTATAACCCAGTTCCTCTCCTGAATGACATAATTTACAAGGCCTTGTTTTCCTTTGTCCTTTCCAGCCAGAATTTCCACACGGTCTCCACTTCAAGAAAAGAAAAGAATCAGTTTCCATAAATACTGACAAATATTCAACTGCCTACACATAGTCATTCCTTCTTGATAAATTTGAATGCAAAGCTCATGATTTTGAGATTATTATTTATCCACTTATTTATTCATTTATTATAAGTACTTACTTGAAAAATGACCAGTCTGTAATGGGCTCAACAAAGACTTTCTTACGGCGTGTTCCTACTCTGTTCTGCTGTGCAAACTGCTGTGTCCAAGGCCGGTTTGTGGTGAATCGGAACTTGGTTTTCTTGACTTCTGTTTGTCTATACTGAATTGCCTTTGGGGTCTTCCAGTCTACCTATGAATAAAAGCCAGAATGTGTAATTAGTCATTTAAATAAATTTCAAGTGGATTTGTATAAAACAGCAAATATATTTATGAGAAACAAGTCCAATTAAACAAAAAAACAAGGTGAATAACTTCATACATTTATCAAGAAATTATAACAATAGGTATTATATCTTACAGATTGCTATTTTACAATTCCTGTTTATTCTATGTAAATTACTCTAGCTAAGTATGAACTTTTCCAACAAACCTAGACAAGAAAATTGTTATTATGGGCAAATTTTTGTCTTATTTTTCACAATGATTTTCATGGTAGAGATTTTTTATTAGTAAATCTCACTGATTAACCCACACTGGTTTTCAAAACAATATCTATAAGTATGCAGAGACAAACTACTGCAGTGGCCTCTGGTAATGTCCAACAAATTTCGGAAACATATACTTTAGCGAGAGAGAACTTGGACTGGCTCCATTCTGAAGATACTGCCAGGGTTATTGGCTTACAACTATATTCCGTACAAAAAATGACTACCACCAAGAAAGTCAATAATTAGCTATCCATATCTCAGAGCTACAAATTATGCAACAAATCTCCACAGCTAAGCTTCAACAGCATATATTTTGGGAAGTAAGAGCCTCTAGACTTTCTTGGCAATTTATTATCAAGTAAAGAACCAGTCTAGACACAAAATAGAACTTGGTAGAAGCTGCTGACCTCTGTCAGAGTATGAAGAACAGAGGCCAAAGCAGCATTTGGTAAAATCTTCTTTTAGATCTTTATCAATCATTTACGCAACCAACCAACTTAAAGATCGTACAGCGAGCATACAAATTACAGGATGCAAAACGGTTCCACTTAGGGTATTAAACAGATACATCTTGCACCGAGGATAAGCTCGTTACATATTCATCGTAAAATTCAACCTTTCTGCGACCTGTCTCAGTACTCAAAAGGCAAACCCCTGCATCATTAATATAAACACAAACCTTGAATATCATTATATTTCATGGTAAAGCAAATACAAAAAGACAGCCAATTAAGAACTCTCATTTTAATCTAGTTCGCTTTACTTACCTGCGCCATTGCTCTTTTGATATATTTCTCCGGTAGATTTGACACTTGCTTTGTCATATCCGCGACGCATTTCGCTACGAAAGTTAATCGAGGCATGATAAAAAGAGGAAAGAGGAAAGGTCTCGCCAAGAAGTCATGTGTCGGCGAATGGGTGATGGAACGCCAATCGCCGCTATGATTTTAGGAGATTAATCACTATTCTCATATACCTAAATACTTATCACACATCATATAAATTATTTTGTTAGGAAAAAAATATAATTTATTATCTATAAAAAAGATGATGTATGAGAGCAGAAATTGTTCGGTATTTTTAGATAATTCTTAGAAAGCGGAATGTAAACAAATGATCCCTGCGTGTCCTCCGTGTCTCTTCCAGGCGAAGCGGCGAAACTTTTGTGGTATGTTCTATATTTGTGGTTATAATGGTAATTGATACCCCGTCTGCACTGTCACTTCTGGTTAGATACATTGTTTAACTGAAAATATGGTGATGTTGATCTCATCTACCTCTTAAGGGTGTAATGAGCATATTGTATTTAATATCCTTTTAGGTATGGGTTAAGAATACTAAATGGACTGTCCACAAGAACGTAACACGGGAAATTACGGAGATAATTTGTCTTTGATACAAATTAGAAGTTATCTGGTAAATATCCAGAGTAAGTCTGGATTTTAAAGCGCTGTAAATTTAGCATTTATGTAGTATAGATGTAGAAAAACAAAGAATAACGGTAATAATCGTCTGAATTTATAAAAAAACATAATACCAATGGTCAAAAACGCCCATAATTTGTATAACAATAAGGGAAAAAGTAAGCATCAAGTGATTTTTACCTCATGAAACCTCTGTCACTGCTAAGTTGTGACATGGATGAGGTGTGTCACAATGACTTGCCTGGGCTCTATCTAGCCCGTCAGATGTGATGTAGATTTTTTATTCCTGGGGAGAGGGAGTTCCCCACAAGGAGACTTTTTCTGTCACCTAAAAGAGTTTGATTTTTTTCAGAACAAAATATAGGTGATTGTGCACAAAATATCAATTTGTAAGCTTTAATATGACACTTTCAAAACTTGACAAATATTGAAAATATAAGCTTTATACCTTTATTTTAGTAATTGTCCAGGCTAGGACCATGGTGGAGATTTGCTTCTCTTTCATAGAGCTCAAAGATACCATGGCACTGCTAGGTTTAGTGTAGATACATAGACTTCCCTTTACTTTCTGCTGAATACTTATGATACAGTTTTGTGCATGGCAATGTGTTGTTCATGATAGACAGTATAAGGAATTGATATAACAGGTGAAATTTAAGACACTTATCATATTTAAATTTTCTTGCAAAAATTAACCTGATACTGCTGGGGATGGCATGTATGAACATGTCATGCCTACAGAGAATTTAGTTTATTAATTGTTTTTAAACATATGGCTGCAAAACTGCTTAGTCTCCAATAAGTCAATCACTTGTCTGACTTACCTCACTTGTTTACCCTTTTCCTTGATTTTGTTTTAATTTTATTTTATTTTATATTGCTATAACTATTGCTAGTACCACTATGATAATATCAGTCACAATAACAGCATCCATATTAACAGAATTAAGAAAAAAACTCAAGTAAGGGGAAAATCAGGTCAGGACACACAGACTACTAATCGATTCCATGGGGCTAATCCAATTGGATCCATCTGTGTGTAAATACATTTCACAAAACAGTACTACAGGGAACATCACATTTCCCAGGGTTATATAAAATTATTTGATATTTGTCCCTCAATTAACAAGATTAGAGCTGAAGTGCTCACTATGTTGAATAAGTTGGATCCTAACATAATGGTTTGAGTATTGATGCTTTAAACATTTCTCAGTTGAAATTTTATTTTTTGCAGTTTAAAGATGCGGGAAGAACATGAAGAGGAACGTGAGGTGCTTCAGTCCATATATGAAGGGGACAGTAATTTTTCAATGATCAATGAAACCACTTTTCAGTATAAGGTATTATTACTGTTTTCTGTTTCCTGTTAGAATTATTGATCAATAATGTAAACAGACTATATTTATCATGGAAAGGGGAGGCGGACGTGATATTTGTTTATGCCATGTAAATCTTAGCCTGAAATAAACCAAATATATTTTTCCAGTATGGTGATGAAGGAGAAATCAGATCTTTCCTTGTAGAAATTAGTTGGGGTGCAGACTACCCAGATGTTGCACCATCTATTAATCTGGATCTGTTTTATAATAAACACATGTAAGTATGCCTATGTAATTTGATGAAGGGTTTTTTTAGAGTTTAAAATGCTTTTGAAATATAGTTAAATAGAATCTTGGTAATATTGATAAAACACTCATGTGTCTACTGCTGACCTCATGCTGTTCATTGTAGCCTCTGCATCTGTTGACTCTTCAGTAACAACCAACAGACTGTTATCTTGAATAATCTAGCAAGACAGCTTGGAGACTTCACTAGTGATATATAGTCTAATATGAAATCATTCCAAGCACTAGGTTGCCAGAATATGTATAGAGTAGGACAATGATCACTTGACCATGCATTTCTGTTAAACTTTCCTACAGTTCTTTAAGGCATTTACTAAACAGTTACCAGAATTTTGTATTTGCTTATTTTAGGTATTTTACTGGTTATAAAAAATGTATGATAGTTAATGCATTTTATTTCTTGAACGAGAGGAATGTGAAAATTGGGTTATATAAAACATGAAAGAATCATGTGTTATATATTTATAAATGGGCTTTAAGTGAGAGAAATACCATAACCAATACACACTTATTTACAATGCATGAAATTAATTCAACATTCTCTTTCTTCTCAGTGTAAGTCCTGTTAAGGAGAAGATCCTTTCAGGTTTGAAAGAACAAGCAGAGATTAACTTGGGCATGAGCATGACGTTTACTCTGTTTGAGTGGCTAAAAGAAGCCAAGGAAGAACTCATGGAGGAACAGCCACTAGAAGCTCCTGTCAGTCGCATTGTAGAGATTAATGCTGATGTCAGTCAAATGACATTAAATGAGGACCAAGGAGAAGTAAGAGACTACTGGTTATATTTAAAAATATAATGTTCTTTTTCTTTTAATGCTTTGAATTAATTATAAATAATTTAATGTTTTATACTTATTTATGTATATTTGGAATCTTGGATTGAAAATTATATAATTTGCAATTAACTTGCTTGTAATGTGTTCAGATATCACTCTGACAACTTTTGCAGAACTTCTATATAACTTTTTTTATTACACAAAACACTTGTTCTTCCAGGGCAAGAAAGACAAAAAGGAACAGCTGACAAAGGCACAGAAGAGGCGAATGTGGGACAGACAGAATGCAGCTGGTGAGAGAGCTCGTGGCTATAACTGGGTTGACATCATCAAACACCTCTCGCAGACCGGGGGCTCCAAAAATGATGGATAGCATTTATTGTTATTAATATTAAAATTATTACCATTACTTTTTAGATGACTGCCTAAGATGAAAATTTGCTTGGGTGGTCTTGAAGGAGGAAGTATTATTTTCTAATAAACCTGTTATTTTTACTACGTGCATGAAGGTCTTGTGAAACATAGATAGGTGAACAAATGCACTTGTCACTTTAATGATTTAACGAAGTCACACTGTCTGCCAAGTTTTTTTTGTTTTTTTTAATGTTATTGATCCTAAAGTTTTCTATGCAGATTTATGCTGTAAAATGAATAGTCTAATCTGTATAAAAGAATTTGTAAAATAGTGAAGATGTTTTATTTACCTAATACTATGCATGTTTTTTGTGTATGAATATCTTATAAATTCCCTCACAAAAGGAATGCTTCCAAAGGTAATACCAATTAATTTCTTTATTTCTGTTGAAGGTCTGTCCGATCAGGCAAATATGTACCTTAAATTAAATTTTATATCCCAAATCACTACATCTGTATGGAAAGTTATTTTGTAGCACATATATCATATATGTCAAAAAGAATGCAAAAAGCCAAGACTTTATGTACTACTTTATTTATTTCATATCAGTAATAAGGATATTACACTACTAAGAGATACTGTGTATGGTTACATAGGTTATTTGATATAATATGCAGGACACAGTGTAATAACTTACTTCTCTCTACACATAAATACAAGCAGAACTACAGAGAACCCCCCCACCCCCCTCACACACACAAAAACACATACATGTGATTTACACATTTCCATATATTAGGAATGCTACCTTCAGACGTGCCTTCATATTTAGGATTGGTTTGCAAAATTTGATAAAATACAACAGATAATGTAATAAATATTGAAATTCCTACATATTTTCCCCTGATGATGTTGATAACAGTAAGTAATAATGTTTTTAATATAATAGTCATCACCACATAACTACCACCAACATCAATGGAGAACTTTGTTACTAATGCAATTGCTACTGATGATGAGAATATCACAATAGAGTTTGGCAATTAAAGTTTAAACAATGATGCACAATAAATAATTATAATAAGGGTGGTCATGGCAACAACAATAATGAAACTAATAACTGATAAATATACTGTCTTATAGTCAATCATCATATAATATTCATTCTAAGTAATTATTTAGTGATTATTGCAATAATGATAGTGGTAGCAGAAGTGACAATGATTAGAATATAAATGGAAAAATACAAATAACAAGGACATTTTCTTCATGACTGATTTGAGATTCACGGTTTTCAGCTTAATCAAACGCAATTTGTGACATTACGCATTTATGTTCTCGATGCACAACTCGCGCAGACATTTCTTTTTCCGGTATGCGAACTCCAAGTGAGTTGCCGCAATGATCTATATTTTGAAGAATATTCAGTTTGCCCTAAAATGCATCTTCGAAATCATTATGTGTTCAAAGTGTTGCAATTCTCTTATTCCTTGAAGAATGCATTGAGCTATTATCTATAGCACCCGAATCCTTAAAATATGTGCCTCGTATTCTCCATATAAAACGAAATACACCAAAGCAGACCTTGTTGTCATTAAATTTCCAGAGGAAAGATATAATAATAAATATACGTATTCCAGTCTACTAAATTAATTTTCTTCAGAAACTATTTTCATGGCATTGTATCGGTGTATTTGGTATAAAATGAGATTTACTGGAGATGTTCCTCTGTTTGTATCTGAAACTTTTGTGAATTGCCTTTTACTCTGTCACACTTCATTTGCCTCCTGTAAACATCATCTGTCAAATGTACTTCCAACAGTTATAGGCTACAAATGCGGAATCACAACTGAAATCCATGTTTTCTTCAAGCTCATGGCCATGACTCTCAAAAACACAGAACTAGTCTTTGTTATACATCATTATGTGGGAAACTATCAGATGTACATGGTGGAAATCTAGTGTCGGATATACAAGGGCAAGGTAGGAGCAACTAAAGTAGCGCTTGCTCACGTAATTCTTATAACTAATGGTAAAACAAATCTCCATTGTCTCCCCGAGGCGTTCACTAAACTAAATAATGACTACTAGAATTCTAGCTTTAAGTTATACATATCATATTCCACTGTAGCTCTTAGGTTTAGTGTATATTTGTCACTCTGTCAACACCTCTTGCACCTTACCCTTTGTCACCTCATGTAAAAAAAAAAAAAAAAAAAAGAAAAGAAAAAAATCAGCCAGTTGTAGGAATTCTCTAACAACCAGAAATAATTGATTCCTAAAGCACCTTATTCCATTTTGTTTTCCGAGATCACTGTTGAGATTAAGAATTAACGAGGTTAAAGATTATATATATATATATATATATATATATATATATATATATATATATATATATAACTTTAAAGGGAATAAAAGCAATATCAAAAGTGTGAGCAAGGAGGCGTAAATTCTCAGTGGCCCCAACTGAAGACGAGATACAAAGGTGAATGTGTTTTAATGGATATCCTCATATACTGCTTATACCCTCCTGACATCTTTAATAGAGAGTATCATTAAGGGACTGTACTAGAGTAATAAGACATCGTGGTTTATATATGATGCAAGAGCAGAATAAAACCTACCTTTAAACATGAAGCTAAGTGCCTACTGACAACGGTACTCTAAGTGCACAGAAGTAGATTTGTTCCATATTTATCCTACCTTACTATAAGTTAAGTTATTTCAAGTTTATTTTTTTTAGCCAAACATAAACACAGAACATAAGAACATAAGAATGCTACACCCTTCGGGCTTCATTAAATCCTGATAGAAATATGACAGCAATAGCTGCCAGTGCCTCTTTTTCATTGGTTCACTGGAGGTCTTTGTTTCAAAACGACCTTGGCAGAACTTTTCCTCTTATCATTATAAGAAAATCAACAGGAAGGAATTTATTAATGCTACATGGATACTCATGACAATTTCGAAGCAAGTATTTTTTCAGAGAATGCGCTACAATGAGTAATTCTGCGCATGATTAATGAAGTTTTACAAAAGGTGTATGGAATTTACCCCTTATTGATTTCTTTGCCTCTACATGGTTAGTTACAACACGGGCCATATAATGAATCATGTTCCTTTACATCGTTACAAAATGACCACACACTTTAGTGAGCTTTCCACAAATTAACAGCATTTCACACAAGCATCATGGTCCAGTAGACGCATGAAAAAACGAATACTGACACAGGAACAGCCACCAAACGAGTGAAAATGAGAACAGAATTCGGTGACATGCGAGGTCGTCTGAATATCCCTCTCTTAGGAGCAATATAAAAAACTTTCCCATCGTCAAGAACCTCGACTACGACGTGGATCAAGATGATGAAGAAGAGTAAGAAAGTGCAGAAGAAGAACCAGACGTCGATCATCTTCACGTAGGCTGTCTTAGGAAGAGAGGAGGACGTTTGGCTGAAGAAAGTGTACAAGACGAGTAGCGTGGTCAGGCTCACGGAGAGACGAACCTGCGTGGATTGTCGTCTAGGTTAGAGAAGTGTCCATACTTCTTGTTTGTTAAAGAGTAAGCATTATTATGGTTCAGGTGATTTGCCCTATAACATGTTATGATATGTAATACGGGATCTTTACTGGGCAGGACAGGAAAGTTAATCGGTGATGGAAGGCTATAGAACTGTGGGTCCTAACTTTGTACAATCGCGACCCCTTCCCCAAACCTATACATTCCCGACCACCACGCATCAACCATTGTATTAATGATTTTTTCCATTACATATTTTCAGTAATCTGTAGAAACTTTATTTACATAGCTGTAATATATTGTCATTTGAAGGCTTCATAGTGCATTCTTAATAGTAACAATGGCTAACGCTGTGGGGATCGCGCTCCACTGATTGGGAGCTAGTTTTATAGAAGATAGAGGAATAAAAGCCAGCAAAAGTCAAACCGAATATCTAAAATGGAACACTGAAAGAAATCCTAAAGTGAAAATGTTGGGTAAGAATTTTAAAAGAGTGAACACATCCGATTCTGATTCTGATTCTGATTCTGATTCTGATTCTGATTCTGATTCTGATTCTGATTCTGATGATAATGATAATGATAGTGATAATTAGAAGAAACTGAAGGTGACGCCTCATCCAAAACCCACTAGTTGGAGAAACTGGAAAAGGATGTCTAATATTTTGTCATAATAAGAGAATTAATGAATGAAAAGAAAAATCTATAAGACAAGCCAGTAATATGTGGGGCTGAATGAAGACCCATGAAAATAAGTGTTAGAGATGAAATTACGAAAGTACATGTATGGAACTACTCGATGGAATAAAATAAGTAATTTAAACATTTAAAAAAAAATGATTCAAGTACAAGGAAAAAAAAAAAATATAGTAATGGTATGTATTTGTGATAAAAAAGGAAAAATGTACACGTACGAAAAAGAGTCATGGAAATAAAAGAGAATGGGAAACGAAGCAAGGAAGATCCAAGAAAAGGATGGATTAAAGAACGACCCTCCCCCCCCCCCCAAACAAAAACAAACAAAAACAAAACAAAAAAATGAATGTAGGTGCTGAACAGAGGTATGTGGAAAACTATCGTCAAAAAATTCAACCTTACATAAAAGCTGGAAAAGGGAAAGATAAAAGGAATTCTAATAAATAAATGCCTTTTGTAAATAATAATTGTGCTGCTGCTGATAATAATGGTAATGATGATGATGATAATGATAGTGATAATAATAATAATAATAATAATAATAATAATAATGATAGTAATAATAATAATAGTAATAATAATAATGATAATGATAATAATAACAGCAATAACAGTAATAATAATAACAATAATAGTACTAATAATGATAATAATAAAAAGTAATAATAATAACAACAATAATGATAATAATGATCAATAATATTCAAATAATAATAATGATAATAATAATAATAATAATAATAATAATAATAATTATTATAAAAAAAAAATAATAACAACAACAACAACAAAAATAATGATAATAACACTAATAATAACAATAACAACAAAAATAAGGACAACAATAATAATGATATTAATAATAATCATCAACATAATTATCATTATCATCATCATCACAATAAAGAAATAATAACACCAACAACAGCAACAACAACAACAACAACGACAACAACAACAACAACAATAATGATAATGATAATAACAATACTGTTGGTAAACCTACAGACCTACAGAACCTATAAATCACCTCCTGTTTGCTAGGAATACAGTACTGAATCCCAGAGACTCGATCTCCTGTACAGTAGAGAGGTTCTCGGGCGCCTTAGCTCAGTGATCATGATACTAATAATATGGAAAATGACATCAATGATAATAATTATATAAGTAAAAAAGTACTGAAATAATTCAAAACGCCCGTTTGTTGTTATAGAATAAAGATTCCACTATTTTACTGAACCTATAGATTTATTCTTATCCCAATACAATTCGGTTGCTCTGACAAAAGAGTAACAGAACCGGAGACAAGAGTCTTATATATATATATATATATATATATACATATATATATATATATATATATATATACATACATACACACACACACACACACACACACACACACACATATATATATATATATATATATATATATATATATATATATACACAGTATCAAGGTGAATTATGAGGTCAATAAACAATATGCATTAGCTTTGAGAAAGTATTGATTTTAAAACGTGATAGAAAATGCATGCTCTTTGTTGAAGAGGGTTGTAAATCTCACCAATTTTACCTTTATGCGCCATAAGGTTGTATTTAGAAATTTCCGAATCACATATAATTTTTGAGTGAGAGAAACAAGATAGAAAAAGAGGTCAAGAGCGAAAAAGATATGTAGACAGATATAGCGAAAATAATAGATTAGATATGTAGATAAGTAAAGGCGTCAAAGAAAAAAGAAACAAGGGACGCATTGAAACACTGACAGCCTCTGCAACATACTTACATCTAGCTTCTCTAGTCTGACGAAAAGTGTGCAGTAACCCACAGCCAGCAACATGGCGGAGGGTAAATACACAGACAACATGATCAGCAAGTAACGTCTCGTCAGTGTAAATTTGACCTGTCAGCATGATGGAATCAAATAGAAATGACATGGAAAAAATGTGAAACTGGCAGGCGAATTGCTGTTCACAAATTTAAGTCAATTTGAGGAAATGTCTGTAATTCGTTATTTCAATGCGTGTTTATTTTATTGACAGAAATGTGAATTAAGTTTCTTATGAATTGATATATTCTGGCTATTTACCTAACTAGTCATGACGTCAAAATCTTTTTTCTAATTGAAAACTTTCTTTAGATTGTAGAAAAGTGCTTTAAGTTGTATATTATGCTTTATGACAAAATATTTTGAAATTAATGTTAGGAAGAAATTAGAAACAACAATTGCAAAGTATAATAAATCAAGATTGTAAAAGGAAGGCTAAGAAATTAAGCAGAAATACCTGTAATCGACTTTCACGATAATTATCATCTTCATTAGCCTTTACAACGAAGCGGTCAACAATGTAAGTTGAAATATCTGCTTGTTGATCAACCCTGACTTCTGATTTGTTTGTGGCGAAGCTGACGAGCTGTTTGCTGACCGAAGCTAATTGCACCAAGACCTTGCAGTCCTGAGCATCAAGAGGATAATAAAAGACATCAAACTTGCAATTAAAGCTGCCGCTGTAGTGCTGGCTCTGCACGATCACAGCCGCGGTCCCAGCATACACCTGGCCTGCGAATCGAAGACGCGAAGGGGTTTACTTGGAATTTTGTAATGGCCGTTGCCTCTGCAGACAAATATGCCTCTGCTTACATACGTTGATTGAATATAATATTTCAATTTGATAATATTGATTATATTATTTGACATATATTAATACAGAGGTTTAAGCTGATGAAAACCGTTGCTCATGACTATACCCGTAGTTAAATAATAGTGATAGAATAGCGATGATGATACATTGACTTACTCATGTCAACCGTGTTGAACTTTACAGGAAGAGGATCGGCAACCTTTCTGACAAACAGGTTTTCCTCAAGCATGTTCAAATCACCTCCCTTTATGTTTGGAAACTTCAAGCTCGGCTTCCAAGTTTGGTTGATGTTACTGACAGACATCTTATTGGCGTACATATCATCGTCTAAATTATAATACTTGAATCTCGTTTCCATCCACGTTAACTGGATCACGAATTCTAGCTGAATAGCCTCAAGAACGTCATCAATTTCCAAGAAACGAATGAACTGGAATTCAACTTCAGGTTCGAGAGGGCTACCGGATTCCTCCACGTTCTTGGGAGGTTTGAAGGACCGGTAGCCTTCAGGAACTTCCAAGATCGAGCAGTTGTCTTCGTCTGTCTCGTCATCACAGTCATCTTTGGCATCACACCGACTCTTAACATCAATGCATTGCCCGTTGTCACACATGTAGTCCTTATCCCCACAGACCGACAGACTCATTTCCGTCATGGTATCAGCGGCCTTGTCACACATGGGTACGAGGAGCCGCCAAGTGTGCCTTCCCAAGGGGTACAGATTGCTGGTAGGCAGGTCCAGGAGAGCAAGGGTTTCATTCGAGACAGCATTGAAGAGAACCCACTGTGTGTCCGTCGATTTGACAATCATGAGACCATAAAATCCATGAAAATAAGGTTTATTCCGAATATAACCACGCGTTTCGAACATGGTTTCTGTCTTCATTTCCACGCACATTCCTCGGAGGTATAGATACGCTTTCAATGATTCCTCACAAGGAACACACGCTTTCTCTTTACTAAAACAGTTGTAGTCGTTGCAATTGCCTGTTATACCGTCTTCTATTAAGCAGTTTTCTTCCCTTGTGTTGTCTGGTTGGCCAATTGTCCAGATTATGTCCGTTACAATCATGCCGTCAGAGAGTCGCTTCCACGTACCTTCTTCTTCCTCATCTGTCAGACCAAGCCACACGTTCTCTTTATAGCCGCAAAAGTTTTGGCTGTGCAGCGTGTTGTTTACTTCTTTGGCTTTCTGCCTGTTTGTAGGTCCATACATCAATGACCCAACTAAGCCGCACATCTTGACAGACTCGCTAAAAGTTCGCACTTCAGGAAAAACAATGAAATTCTCGTCGCGTGAGCAAAGGTTAGAAAGAGGAACGCTACTTTCTTCAGCATTCAGGAGTTCCACGCCGTCTCTGTCGCTTGAGAAAATATTTCCATGTGCTAGCCTCTTGCATTCTGCCATGGCTGCAATATTTGATTCTCCTAATCCATAATTCCACATGCTGATCTGGGTAACATAGCCTTTGAGTATCTGTTGACTATCCATTCTTCGAGAGAGACCATCTTGTTCTTGTCCAACAATGAAGGATCCGTTGAGAGGCAGCACACGGTCATTTACCTCAATGGGTCCACTTGCCAGTGCTTTGCCATCAACATATACGGTATAGTTGTCTCCGGATAACACGTGGCAGTAGTGTCGCCACTGCCGCAGCACCATCGGCAACTTCAAGCTTTCGATGGGCTTCTGTGGTTTGTTGTTATACCTGAAGAAATGTGCATCATCCACAATATCTGAAAGGGAAAATCTCGCTAGAATAAATAATTCAGTCTGCTTTTTATATTCAGTCTTTAGATTTTGAAGCATAATAAGATGAAAAAAAAAGGGTTTCAGTTCCTTAGGTTGCGGTGCATCGTCACTTAGCCAAATTGATCGCTAATTTCTTTGCTTGAAACTGAATAACATTCTGCCTTAATGATCACGAAACTCTTCAATTTTTATTTTTTTACATTGACCATTTATTGTCTTCCTTTATCATCTGCAGTATTATGCTAATCATCATCCACAGTCTTGATCTCCCCCAAAAATGAGCAAACCAAGATTATGGGGGACTTAGAAACCATCAACCCAAATTGAAATGGATTCGTGATTTACAGCCAGGTTTACTTTATCCTTGAGAACGTTGGAAACACTACAGCTCGAAGTGTGTATAAACGAAAACCGGTAGACAGATATCGACCAAAATATAAGCAGTCCTACGTACGAAAAATAGAAGACCTAGTCACGAATAGTCGCTAAATTTTAATTCTTTTATATAGCTTATCTTCGGCCTTCATACACTTGAGTTAACGATGATTTTATTAACTACAGTGCTTCAATTACGTTCGTTGGAATTTACTCGGAAGACTAAATCTGATGTAATTGCAGTTACCAAACTAATATTGCTCTAATTAATCATTGTGTTCAAACATAAACTTTTGATAATACTGAAACACTGTTTATAATAGGTTCTTCATTGCGAATAGAACACGTGGAGAACAAGGAGACGGTGTAGGGATGAATTCATTTTGTGGAAAATTCTGCGTGTCCCATGAACTCATTAGGACTGTTGATTAGAATGTGTCCTTGACTCAGTCAGGAATCGATATTGTATCAGAGGACAAAATAGTTATAAAAGTCACAATTTGTAATACTAGGAAGATCCTAAAGCAAATTTGCATAATTGGTAACGATTGAAAACAAAGCGAAGCGAGACTATCAACCGCCACAAATTACATACACCTCAAAAGCCTCCTCCCGCAAGCAAACAAACGGATAAAAGAGCCACTCAAGAACAATAATCCGTTTTGCTCACACATCATGATGGCGTTCGCGAACTTTTCGGCCGTGGCGTACGACAAGAAGACCTGCAGTTTGGTGAACGCCGTCTGAAACACGCGGGAACACACGGTCATCTCGGTGAGGCTAGAGGCTACCTGCTGGAGACTCATGTTGAACCGGAGGAAAACGTCATCCCGTGGGGTTGCCCAGATGTCGGGCTGGAGGGAAAAGACACGAACTTCCTCCTCTCCTGGTTTAGGGAGAGACGAGTTCACTAGAATTAGAACACTGCCATAAGAGAAACCAAAGATTCCGTGACGTTTTGAAATACTTACGGTGCTTCTTTTTTTTGCGTTGTGCACTTTTTCGGAGTAAA
>NC_061829.1:7586221-7588721 GCF_019202785.1 Penaeus chinensis | reverse complement strand
TTTATTGTTTCGCTTCAATTTTCTTAACTACATCGTTTCTGGCTGGTATGCGTTTTTTTTTCTTAATTATCCTTTTCTGCTCTTTTTTCACTATAAAGCCGGATTGATGTATAACTGAATGATTCATAATCGCAATGGTCAATAATTCGCCTCCTTGAAAATAAATAGAAAGACTCATTGCCATTTTTGCAAACAATATTATAAAGATTGTCACAAAAATCCTTTCGGTAAGCGTGCAAACTGGTAACGATATAATATTTTCCCGATTCGCAATTATCATTAGCAGCAACATATTATAATTTTTTAACACAGGAAATATTCGTGATAAAACCATGCAGTACTAGCAAGCCAATTAGTTAATTGTAATTACTGGTAATGAAGTCTACGGAAATTCACTGCCACGTTCACTTAATATATAGACAGGACATGGAAAAAAATAAAAGTGACTGTCATTGCCGTGATACTAGTGTTACCATTAGTGCTCAAAAAACGAACGAGGAGAACCGATGTCAGACCGCCAGTGCTGATAACCAGAGTGGGCGTTTTAGCGCTGACACCGTCACGAACAATATCAGGATCCCTGTGACATCGAGTCCAGTGACGCAACAAGCCCCCCAGGTGCATCTGGCACAGCAACCGGAGGGACTGTGCTGAGAAGTGGAACAAAGCTAAGACCAAATGTTTGAAATGGTTAAACGTATTTTGAAGTTTCAGACTACCATCTGTAATGAAATCCACAATCATAAAGCTATATGTTTCTTATGTGAATCTATAGTTCGTAATATTAGAGGATATAACAGCATGAGGTACAGATTGCCTAATAGAGCACTATTCACATATGAATAAACCCACAATCAAATTTATATCATGGAATATGTGTAGTATAAAGCCTCTACTGAATGACCTAGAGTTTTATATCTGTAAATATAATATTGATGTTATTTGCGTGCAAGAACCTTTTGCTGCTGCTGCTAAGATGAAAATATCACCTGCAATTCAGGGATATTAATCATATATGAATACAGCCATGACTGGATTGCTGATATATGTGAAGGGAACATTGCCACATAAATTAGTTTAAAAATTTCATCATTTAAAAATTCAGACTGCCACTGGGTATTTTTTCACTGTATAATGTATATACCAGATACTCCAAATTTCTGGCTAGTTCTCTCCCAAATTTTCACAACCAAAGCACGTTATGTATGGGCGACTTCAATGCAAGGAATCCACACTTTAGAGACAACCAACGTAATAGTAATGGGGAAGAATTCAAACATTTTATCAATAGTATATCACTGACAGTATATGACACAGAAGCAGATACTCATTTGGAAGTGGCAGGTTAGACTATGTATTTGGCAAACAATTAGTTCATGGTAATGTCTGTACTTCACTGGTGCGAGAGTTAGTTAGTGACCACTTTGCAATACGAACAGATTATACTGTAGACAGCGACTCAGCCCCTAGATCACCTAGGCTTCGAATAATCATCCCACCGGGCCTGGAGCATCACTTCAAGGCACGGGTCTATGACTGATATAACACCTATGAAGTAACAACTGTTGAGAAATTTTCTCAGGATCTATTCAAGGTTGTCACTGACTACTATGACACATGGGTCTGTTCATCGAAAAGAGGCCCCAGGCCTCCCATGGCCCGAGGTGGATCAATGACCCAATTCTGGCCAAGGAACATAAACGGGTTCAGGAACTTGCTAATTGTTTTAAAGATAATAAGACGACAGATAATCTTCTGCAGTTTCTGAAATCCACAAGGGATAAAAAATAAAAAAAGCTTAGCGCACATTGGCAAGTCCACATGGCATGGATGCCACTAACGCCCTTGTTAACTGGCGTCCATTTGCAGAGTGCAATGGCTCCTATACCATAATTACTTTGGTAACGACGATAGGAGGACTGCGGGTATGATCTTGGGGAACTCTCTTGGGGGAACTCTCTGCCTATGACTGCCCAGACATTCTCAAGAGAATTGAGATCTGGCGATTTGGGTGGATGTGGCATAGCGTAATTTAGAGGTGTTGCCGAAACCACGCCTGCACGACACTGCTCGTCTGAATGAGGCTGTTATCTTGGAGGAGGTAAAATGGCTCCATCTCAGGGAACACCACGACCCTTACCGATGGTAGAAACCTTGTGAAGGATTTCTACAAAGGCAGACCCTGTAAATTTGCAGGGCCCGACATCCGACAACTCCCCGACCCCAAAGGTTTCTGGCAGACTATGCTGCAGCGTAATGCCAACTAGATGTTGCCAGCAGCCTGGCAACAGATGGGGCGTTACGGTAACGCTCAAATGTAAACACTGACCCATACCAGCTTTTTGTGTTTAAACACGTTTACTATGACTTTTAATGTATGCTAGTATTCATAACATTCATTCCATCTTAACATACCATTTTTTCCATTAATAGTCCAGCAGCTAGAACTTAGGAGTCAAGAATAATGGTCTCATGTTTCTTCACATGTAAAATCCTTTGC
>NC_061829.1:7573721-7576221 GCF_019202785.1 Penaeus chinensis | reverse complement strand
CGCTTGGGAACCGTTGTGACTTCATTCCCTTTTTTCCCCTGAAGGAACCTGAAGTGTCCTCTGTTGTTCGCTGTCAAAAATGCAGGTGATACCAAAGAGGGGAAGAGGAGGGGAGGATGAGGGGAGGAGGATGAGGGAAAGCTGTGAGAATAGAGTGCAGGCGATGCAGAGGCGAGAGTGTGTGTACGAGTACATGGAGGGAAATGTGTGAGAAGTTTAAGGGTGGAATCGTGGCAGAGGAAAGCTGGAGGGATGAATATAAACGCATGTCTGTGTTTTTATCTGTGACTGTGTGACTATATGAGGTTGTGATATATGTGTGAATTTCAGTTTGTAATATATGTTTGAACTGTGTACGTGGGTGACCCTATATGTGTATAGAGGAACACTAATAAGCATTGGAAATTTACCCTGAGGATGGTTTTAATAAAGGGAAGACCATCCAACTGGGATGATAAGAGAACACATAATGGCAAATACGATCGTTCGAGCAACCAATTATAGCCATTGCAGACATATAATTAGCCATTACTAACCCCCCTTATGGTCGCCTCCAAATATACATGTCTCTGTAGAAAGATATGCACGAGGATAATAACTTCACGAGAGTTGTAATTGCCGTGCTAGGATTAAATATTGAACATGTAATGCTGATGAAGATTTGATCGAAACGCATCATTTGTATCTGCTTTTTGAAGTGATTCACTTTCATTTATAAATGACCCGCGGGCCACATACATACAAAAGTTCAATACTATCGTGATATCGGACGGTTTTTAATAGCATAATCCTGTGAATCCAGGTGCATACATTTGTTAAATTAGATTCTCTCGAAGGGGTTTGAGTTTGACCATCTACACCACATTCTAAACATCCAAAACCTGAACCATCTACTTAAAAAACGCCGTAATTATTTCCCCAGGAGTACCAGGACACCCCGGCGTCACAAGAGGCGTCCCAGTCAAGGGGGAGAACCAATATGAATTGAAATTATTGACTTAGCCTGATCGATACCTGCGTGAGAGGCTGACGGGTATTCAGGCCTACTTGAGGGCATCCTGGTGATTCTCTCGTGTCAGGCTCCAGGCCCTTGAGTTGGTTCGTTATTGTCGTCTACTTTGCAAGGAAATCGAGTTCTTCGTCTTTTATTAACGTTTTCTTTATCTTTCATTCATCATTTTTTAAAATATTTTTTATTGTATCTGAACATTAATAAAAATGGAAGATACGTATATGCATTTTTTTCCAGTGACTGCATATAAAGGAGGCAATACACACACACACTCACACACACACACACACACACACATATAAATATACACACAATGTTGTTGGCGATATGTCGTTCTCTCGGAGTCCAGCCAGCATTCAGATGGCAGGCATTTTTACGACCGCCGTGACGGGGAATTGAACTCGGAACCATGTGGGTCGGAGTCCAGTGATCTAACCACTGGACCATCGAGGCATATATATACATACATATATATATATATATATATATTACCATTAATAATGGTAACACACACACACACACACACACACAGACACACACACACACACACACACACACACACACACACACATATATATATACACACACACACACACACACACACCTTTTCTCCGAAACCCCTAACACGTATATACGCGCACATTATTGGAACCTGTTGGAACATCTTTTCTGTTTGTACCAATTGGTATGCCTCTACCTAGATACAATGTGGATACTCTCTGACCTGCCAGTCAGAAAGCGATATTTTTCAGATATATTTCACACAGTCTCAGATGGGGATTTATATTTTCATTAATTACGAATTTTATCATAAGTTTCTTGATGAAAAATTATATTATAGAGGTCAATCATGACTTTCCGACGTGTTCGAGACATATAACGTGAAATTGACTTCGGTGGGATGAATGTCTTCAAAATTGTTCTGTACCTCTATGATGTAAGCTTTAAGGGTAAAAAAGTAAAAGAAATGGCTGTGTTTCATGATTTGTTGATACGATTCATTCAATAAAACAAATCAATGGCCGTGAGCATTGGAATTGCCCATTTGTCTGATTCGGACACGAAGCTCACTCGCGGTGGATACGATAAGATGCAAAACCTGATGCATCTTCCACTTTTTATATGAAGAACAATGCATGTAATTAGAAACAAATGTTTTGACTGAATCTGAGAAATATATTTAAAAGTTTCCATAGCAATGCGGAGCGAAGAGTGGTGTGTGTAAACAATATAAGTTAGAAAGTCAGTACAAACTTCGATGAAATCTTGTAGCGACCATGATACAATGTATAAAAGTGTTAGGGGTTTTGGGATGCAACAAAGAGGGCCTCGTATATATATATATATATATATATATATATATATATTTATATTTATATTATATTTATATATTATAAATATATTTATATATTATAAATATATTTATATATTATAAATATATTTATATATTATAAATATATTTATATATTATAAATATATTTATATATT
>NC_061829.1:7566221-7568721 GCF_019202785.1 Penaeus chinensis | reverse complement strand
TTACAAACTCAAGGTAACCAACTGCCGGAACAAGGTTATGTTATGGGAAAGACAGAAAGAAAGAAAGAAAAAAAAAAAAACATGTATATATATTTTTTCTTCTTCCCTGCGTAGGAAACATAATATGCAAATGTGATGCAGACACCATAATTCTCTACTTTCCGGAAATTCTCATAATTTACGCAAAACAAGGTATCCAAGTGAGACAATGAGTTGAGTTCTAAGCTGTGGAGGTCCCTTGGGCGAGAGAGCGAGAACGAAGGGGAGGCAGGGTCTGGTGTCTCGCTGGCCCTGCCCTTATCTCTCTCTCTCTCTGTGTCTCTCAAGCATCTCGGGGTTCATTTTCTTTGTCTATGTCTGTCTTGTCTGTCTGCTCTCTCTTTCTCTCTACCTATAACGTAACGCAAACCCCTTCGCATAACGTGAACTCCACCATCATATGCAGTGCGTTTGAGCGGCCGAATTTTGTCACGTGGACAGTGCCTGAAAATCGGAACGCTCTCAAAGCTCTCCCAGTCCCTGTACAAAGGCTCACTCCGAAATAAACCTTTTGTGCTACATCAGTTCCGCCATGAAAAAAAGGGGAAATTCTGTTTGTGGGCATTGTGATGCATACTCTCGCTCTTTCCTTCTCTATTTCTGTTTTTCGGTTTCTTTCGGTCCTTTGCTTATCCCCCTACTCTCTTTGTCCATCATTTTCCTTTTTTTTTTCTCTCTCTCTGTTTCTGTTTGTCTCTCTCTCTCTCTCTGATGCACATAAATATGTACACACACACACACACACACACACACACAGACACACACACACACACACACACACACACACACACACACACACACACACACACACACACACACACACACACACTCACACACACACACATCTATCTCTCTATCTAACCATTTATCTAACTAGATTTTTGTTTCAGAATCATCATTGTCATTACTGTCACTATGTGAAACAGCATATATTTTTTGTGCATAGAAATATAATTCAAACTTTTCTCTGAATATACAGAAAATGAATGTCCCTTCCACCGCGTACAGAAAACGGGATTCCGTCCTCTTGGGTTTCTCGCCGCTACGCAAAAAAACGCGGAAACCCTTACATTTCGCGCAGGGAAAAATGACCTTAGGAAAAACATTAATTCAAGGTGTCTCCTTAGGCAGGTTATTTCCTCTCGCTGTACAAAGAATTCCATCCCTTCTAATTGAATTATTCCAACCTGAAAGCTTAATTCTCCTGTGTCCTTAAAAATCACCTTTTCAATTACTATCCCTCCTTTGTCAAGAACGACCACATCTTTCACTGTGCAACAGTAAGGAAAAATGATTTCATTTCATTATCCTCCCATGAAGGTGGGCTAAATGGCGTTTACGGAGTTTTATCCGATAAATGAGATGAATCAAGAAAAAAAGGGAGAACGAAGGAAAGAAGAATAAGCAAAAATGCACGATAAGGAATTACAATGAAGACTTTTACTCTTTTTATGCGAAGTTATTTTCTTTTTCGGTAAATATATTTATGATGGAGACAAGGCTCCATTGAAAACCTGGATTCACAGGAGACCAAAATAAGTTATACAGGCAAAGGATGCATTCTTCCAGCGAATCACTTTAATTAATTTCTGTCATACTGTTTAAAGTAACGTACTATGTGTAGCCTTTTTTAACTAGTGTTATTGTTAGGATAAAACTGGTAAACATGCATGTTGTGATAATATAGTAATGTTATTAATAGAGAAGGGACAAGCATAGAATAATACACTGAACCAGAGAATGGTGAAAAGAAACAGAGGGAGACAGATAGAAAGACAGATCTGTGAAAAGACAAATGAGTATATACTGTATTCAACATAAATATATACTGTATTCATTCATCTATCCATCCACACATATGTGCATACACATACACGCATACATGTATACGCACACGCACACACACACGAAAAGGAAAACAGCTACAGTAAGATATGAATATAGTAAGTAACGTTTCGAATTCTTCCCGAGTTCCTCTTCAGACAAATAATAAACCGACACACACACACACACACACACACACACACACACACACATATATATATATATATATATATATTTATATATATATTTATATATATATGTGTGTGTGTGTATGTACGTATATATACATATATACATATATATATGTATATAAATATGTACATGTATATATATATGTACATACACATACACACACAGACACACACACACACACACACACACACACACACACACACACATATATATATACACATATATTATGTATCAACAATATGCGGTAAAACAGTACAATAATAAACAGCAGTTTTAGTTATTTAGTTATTCATAAACGACACAAGTAATGAATAACATAAAATCATCTTGATTTCACACTAAAGAAATATATAGAATACAATTCAATTTTTTTATTAGAAGCAAAACATTATGGAATCTTCAAATGAAATGGAACAACAATACCTGACTATTCTTCGCTTCACAA
>NC_061829.1:7553721-7561221 GCF_019202785.1 Penaeus chinensis | reverse complement strand
ACACACACACACACACACACACACACACACACTGTATATATATATATATATATATATATATATATATATATATATATATATATACACACACATATATATATGACATATATGAAGTCGTTAGAAATATTGCTGTTGTTATTATTATTATTATAACAATAATGATAATAGTAATAATAATAATGATTATTATTATTATTATTATTAGATGATGTTTTAGCAGTAGTAGTAGTAAATTGTTATTATTATGAAAAGTGCATGCTCCAACAGCGGACACAGATCGAGCTGAAGCTGAAAATCTTTTTGATCATTTAGGAAACAAAAAAGAGAGACAAAGTTATTATTGTAGAAGATCAGAAGGTTCTGGCATACGGTAGGTACATCAAGATTCAGGAGTAAGAAATGGAATCGGTGCTAAATGCCCCTTAAAATTGTGAGAAATATAATATGAGAATAACGAACAGATGTTTGACCAAAAGGAATCGAAAAAACACTCATGGACATCACCTAATGGATTCCATCGGGCAAACAGCAGATTTTGAAATAGGCATTATTAGAACCAAAAACAAATCTAAGAAAATAATTCAAATAATATTTAGAAAGAGTGGAATATTGAGATGCTAAACCAAACAGAAAAATAACACTATATTTAGAAAACAAGAAAGAAAAAAAGTATAATAGAAGGCAATATGTTTCGAGAGAACGAAATGAAAACTGGGAAAATATCTAAACTTGCATTGCAAGATTAGCAGATCACATAAACAGAATTCCAGAAAACAAAGAAAGCAGGAAAGGGAGACTTGAAATTTCTAGGAAAATGGAAGAAAGCCAAGGTAAGTGTAGAAGACGGCAGCAGAAAGTGATAGGTACAAGACAATCAATAAAAAATACTAAATAGTGTAAAAAATGCTTGTGAAAGATCCATCCAAATAAAATGTGAAGAATCAGAATGGCTTTGCATAATAAACTTGCCCGCAAAAATATAAGATAAAAGAAATTGAGAATGAAACCGCATAATATAAGAATTAGAATTATTGATAAGACAGGCAAGTTAAATTTTGGAAGAAGGACAGACTAAGGAAAGATGAAAAGTGTCACCGATAGATCTGTATAGCCAAGGGGTATAATATTTTTGGCCTTTTTTAAACATGTAACAAGGCATTATAGACTGTAAACAACCTTTTCAGTAACTTTCCTTACATTTCATTTCAGAATAATACCGTCTTAAGCCGGTAACTCGATGCTAGCACTGATTTCTTTAAAGATTTTGTCCTTCAAAGGCAGCAACGAGGAAGAAGTATTTCTGACGAAGATATAATCGAAACCGGTCAAATACATCTCTTGTATTGTGAAGATATTCATTCTCATTTATACCTTTTCTATATATATATATATATATACATATATATATATATATATATATATATATATAATATATATATATATATGTATATATATATATATATATATATATATATATATATATATATATTTGATTGTGTACTTATATAGATGTTTTTATAAACAGTTATATATTAATTTGGCAGTGTAAGTCATGAAAAAATACTTCAGATAATGCAAAAAGTAAGTAGATAAGAATCACAGGAATGGAAAAAGGAATGCCAAACCAAATAAAAATCAGTATAGTATATAATATATACTGTTTTTGCCAGAAATGTGTTAGGAGAAGAAACTAGTCTTAAAGTAAACAGTATCAATATCAGATTGATACTGCTCGAATATTTGAAAATGAATACCTATAAAACCTACTCTACAAAATTGTAATTGCATGCAAATACGACATGGCCTTAAATATTCATAATACAAAGGTAAGGGGGGTAGGAAGGAAATTGCAGTTAATGTCGACTGAGAAAACAAAAACAAAACATGAACAGGTTGAAGAATACGAACAGGTAATTGTGAAGGAAACGTTAAGATCAGATTCGGAGAAGCAACAAATGGTATTTGGAGCTGTAAGGCTTTCTAAGCAGAAATCTAAATAAGAATTTCAAAATAAGATTACTGTTCACGTACATAATTTCAACAATAGGTTACGCAAGCGAATCATGGATATTTAAACAGGATATAATGAAAAAAAAAAAAAAACGAATTTAAGATGTGTTGTCGGAGAACATAGACAATGAGTTAGCCAGAGAGAGTTACAAATGGAGAGGTACGCAGGAGTCATCAAAAGGAAATTATAATTATTAATCGTTAAAAGAAAGATGTGGTTTGCCGGACATATACTTCGTAGATCGAATGGAAGATTTGCTTGGCATTGAGGTCAGGAGAGGTAAATTGAAAGGCTGAAAATCAAACTGCTTGGAAATAATACTGTCTCCAACGATGAACAAAAACACAACACACGATATATTTTTATTTCTTATTGTGGCTGTTTTCTTTTCATTGTTTCCAACCTTCATTGTTGAGAAGGCACCAGATGATGATGATGATAGTAATAAGGATTGCAATGCAATAATAATTGTTGTAATTGTAATAATAATAGCTATAAAAGACAATGTAATAAAACATTTAATGATAATAATTTAATAACAACAATGATAATGACGATAATGATGGTGATATAGTGATCATGATAATAAAAGTAATGTTAATAATAATGATAATATTAATATTAATATCAATATTAATATTAATATTAATATTAATATTAATATTAATATTAATATTAATATTAATATTAATATTAATATTAATATTAATATTAATATTAATATCAATATTAATATTAATATTAATACTAATACTAATACTAATACTAATACTAATAATAATAATAATAATAATAATAATTGTGATAATAATAATAATAATAATAATACAAAATAATAATAATGATACTAATTCTACTACTACTAATGATTAAAATGATGATATGACAATAATAATAATAACAACAATAATAATAATAATAATAATGCTAATGCTAATGCTAATAATAATAATAATAGTAATAACAATAATAATAATAAAAAATAATAATGATAATGATAATAATAGTAATAGTTATGATTATTATTAAAAATATGATGATAGTAATGATGATAATGATAATAATGATAGTAATAATAATCATAATGATAATAATAATGATAATAATGAAAATAATATAATAATAATAATAATAAATTAATAATAATTATAATAATTATAATAATAATAACAGTAATAATAACAACAATAATAATAACAATAATAATAATAATAATAATAATAGTAATAATAGTAATAATAATAATAATAATTATTATAAGAAAATAACAATAACAACAAAAATAACAAAAACAATAATAATAGTAATATAATAATGAAAATGATAATGATAATGACAATAATAATGATAATGTCCCGGGCATGACGTTAAACTGCGACCGCAAGGGTGCAGAGGAGTAGAACCTTACCCCGGTTCTACTTTAGGCCGAGGAATACGTCCCTACTGGTAGAAATGGTCTCCCTGCAGCCTTGTATGGTACTTTCCTGTGGTACCTGGTTTGGCCAACACACGTGGATAGGAGATGGAAAAAAATACTCTGATTTCAAATCCCCCTGCTGCCTTTGCGGGGTGACCATGGGAGGGGAAAAGGCTAGGAGAAGGTAATTCTGAATCCAAATCCACCCTGCTGCCTTGTGGGGGTAATTACCCTTGGTAGGGAAAGGCTAGGAGAAGGTAACTCTGAATCCAAAATCCAAATCCCCGGGCACAGCCTACCCGGCTGTCGGTACCCAGAAAGGGTCCCGACTATTGGGTTAAACAGCGAAGTCAATGGTTTTATCAACAAGAGGAGGAAATGTCTCTGTTGATGGTAAAGGCGGATTAGCGGAGCTAGGCTAACTGGGGAGGCAAACTTTAGCCACAATTTTAAATCAATATGGAAGAGAAACCGAGACGAAATTCATCCCGCATCGCACGTCGTGCGGTTTTCCAAGGTGCGCGTCCCTCATCGGGCAACCAGGATGAGGTCGGAAAATCAGCTACTGGACGAAAACTTCATGAATTAAATGTATTAGAAGATTTCCACAAAAAGCCCACTGCTCCATGAAGCCTTCTAAATGCAAACATCAAAAATCCGCCAGAAGGAACCTGACAAAAATGGTCACGGGAAGAATACAGAGAAGTCACGGAATCATATTACCTTGCTAAACGAGATCCTAGAGAAACAGCTACAACGAAAGCGATGTATAACATCTGGAGAAATAACCACCCTACTGAGAGAAACTACTTAGATGCTAATAATCTAACGACTGTTAGAAGAGATATTGAAAAGAATAATAGACTATCTAATGATGAACTTAAAGAGATTGAAGACAAAGTAAGGCAATATCTGCAAATACCAGAAATAGATCAAGAGGAACCAAACACAGAGAACGACGAACCTGACCGAGGTATCCCAGCTATGGCCAATAACGCTGAGGCCATTGCTAATGTAAATAATAACTCAATCGAAGAAGATTCTATTGAAGATGAACAAGTGTTAACTGAGATGAAAGACAACATCCTGAGAAAGTGGGAAGTACTCAAAGAAGAAGATATGGCTGAACGGTCTATGCTACCTAAGGTAAAGAATGATCAGAAATCTAAGATTATTCAACGAGCCAATAAAGTAATCGAACATATTAAGCTCTCAAATGCCGGTTTTAGCCTCACTGAACTCAACCAACTAATAAGCGCAGCTGCAGCTGTCATCACTGATGAACTTGGTCTCAAATCTCGATAGACGACTACCAACAGGAAGAGAAAACCACCTGCCTTGAAACTAAAGATTGAGAAAGATATCGAAACAAAGAGAAAGGAATTATCCATCCTCCGAATTAGAAAAAGGCTCAAGAGTTAAGGAATGTAAGATCAGGAATATAGAAAGGAAATACAAAGTCCGAAGAAACTAAAACCTCACTGAAATAAAAGAAATAATCAAACAGCAAATGCAAGCAGAAGCTCGGAGAATTCGTAGATTTGAAAAATGAAGTAAATTTTACAGGCAAAACAAAACCTTTAAAGAAGACACTAAGAGATTTTACCGTGAACTTGGGGAGAAGGCAATCGAGTCAATGAACCACCTGAAATGCAAGACGTCGAAGAATTTTGGAGTAAGATCTGGGAGGACATCAAAATCCATAATAAAGTGAAGCCCTATGGATCAAAGATCAAGAAAAGATGACCGAAAACAAAGAACAACAGAAATGGATAGACATCACAAAAGAAGCTGTACTTGCAATCTTGAAATCTAGCAACTGGAAAGCACCAGGGAACGATGGAGTAGCCATTTTTTTTGCTCAAGAACCTCTCCAGCGTACATGACTAAATAACTATAGCCTATAATGAGATCTTAAAACACCCTGAAAAAGCAGCTAATTGACTGACTGAAGGTTTATCTTATCTACTCCCTAAAACCGAAGAAACCAAAAATCCGAAGAACTATCGTCAAATTACATGCCTACCAACAATGTACAAAATCTTAACATCCATCCTAACTGAAAGAACATACACATTTCTTGCAGAGAATGAGCTGTTACCAACTGAACAAAAGGGGTGTAAAAGGGGAAGTTACGGATGCAAAGACCAACTACTGATAAATAAGATGATCCTAGAAAACTGCTCTAGAGGTAAAAGAAACTTGTCATCAGCTTGGATTGATTATAAGAAAGCATTCGACAGTATACCACACTCATGGATTATTAAATGCCTAAAAATGTTCAAAATAAACCCAACAGTTGTTAATTTCATAAGTGCAAGTTTGAAGAAATGGAAAACAACCCTCCATCTTAACCACAACAGCGGAAATATGAAATCGAGAAGAATTAACATCAATAGTGGCAAAATTCAAGGAGATTCACTATCCCTGCTTCTTTTTTGCCTTGCTTTAGCACCAGTAAGCACGCTGCTGAACAGCACAAAACATGGCTTTGTGATCAACAAAAGGAAAATCAACCACCTTTGTTACATGGATGACCTGAAGGCATACGCGATGAATTATGAACAACTCAAGAAACTGCTAGACATCGTGAAAACATTCATTGATGATATAAAGATGGAATTTGGACTGGACAAATGCGCGAATGCAACCTTCATCAAGGGGAAACTAACGAAAATATCTAACATAGTTCTCCATCAAGACACTACCATTAAGGAATTGGACCAAGAAGGAACCTATAAATATCCAGAAATAAATGAAAGTGATGGAATTCAGCACTCGAAGATGAAGGAAATGATCAGGAAAGAGTATTACAGAAGAATTAGAATGGTCCTTAAAAGTGAATTAAATGCTATCAACATGATCGAAGCGATTAGCACCGTAGCCATACCAGTCGTAACTTACTGCTTCATATCATCAACTGGATAGCTGAAGATATCAAGAATCTTGACAGAAAGACGAGAAAGCTCCTTACTGAAGAACGAATGCACCATCCTAAGTCAGACGTAGACCGAATGTACTTACAAAGATCATCTGGTGGCAGAGGATTAATTCAAATTGAAACATCTTATAAGACTACAACTATTGGCCTGGCAACATATTTAGAAAACTCTAAAGATCCATTCCTTAAGTTAGTTAACCAACACGAAGAGAGAAAGAAGTCTTACTCGATAAAGAATTATGCTGCCAAATTCAAGCAAGAGCTAAATGTGAATGAGATTGCGTAACAGAATAATGAGTCAGTGTCACAACTGCGAGATTGTTCTGGACCGTCGGTGGTGTTTACCTCACTCTGGCCGGCGGGCTTAGGCCTCTCACGATTGGCTCGTTCACCGTGTTGGGGAACGAGGGTATCGGCCTAAACATCGGCGGGGCACATAAAAGGAGCACCGGCCATATTTAGAAGGCCCGGGAGAAGCTAGAACTTCGCAAACCATAAAGAAGAAGAAAATTCAGTAGTTGTCCCGTGACTTTGACGTGTGTGCTTCCTTCTGCCATGTGACCTCGCCTGCTCCGCTGGATCCTCTCCTGTTTGTTTGTAAATATCCTGTTTGTATAGTGTAAATAGTGCCCTTTACCATTAAAGCCTTGTGTATGTTTCCTCTGGTGTGTTTCCGTTGACCTGACCGCTCTGATTCCTTAAAACGAACCCTAACAGTCAGTGACAAAGCATGCTAAAAGAGCGAAACAACATGCGAAAACCAAAGCCCAAGACAAAATTATGAAGTGTGAAAGTAAAGCTATGCACGGGCAATATCCATCAAGAATCAAAGAAGCTGATGTAACCTTCAAACAAACGAATGACTGGCTGAAAGGGATAGGTCTGAAAGCGGAAACTGAAGGCCTTATAATCGCAGCTCAAGACCATAGTTTAGCCACCCGATTGTACCATCATATAATTATCAAAGACGAAACAAATCCATATTGCCGATTATGTAACAAGTTCGACGAAAGTATCGACCATATTTTAGCTGGGTGCCCCGAGGTTAGCCAAGACAGAGTACATCAAAAGGCATAACAACGCCGCAGCATACATGCATTGGAAGATCTTGCAATATTTCAATATTAAAAC
>NC_061829.1:7538721-7541221 GCF_019202785.1 Penaeus chinensis | reverse complement strand
AGACAGGAACTAAAACACAGAAGCACATACACAGACTTGCACAAATAAACACACAAAGATCCACGCACAGAACGTACATGGAGACACATAAACGTAAACTTCATTCCTTCACTCACCCCCCCCCCCCTCTTTCTCTCCTTCCCTTCATCCTTCCTCTCCCCTTCTCTCCATCCGCCTATTCTCTCTCTTTCCTCCCTTTATCCTCTTTCTAAGCCTTAATTACTCTTCCCTCCCCCCCCACTCCCTCACCAACACACTGCTAATTCCTCCCCCCCCCCCCTCCTACGCCGACAGCCTACGCCCCCATTCACCCTCTCCCCCTTCTCTCCGCAACCCCCAACACCTCCTCTTCCATCCCCTCATTCTTCTTCATCTCCTCGTTCCTCCCTTTCCCCTCTCCCAACTCCCTCCATCACTTTATTCCTCCTCTCCCTTTCCCCTCGATCGCCCCAGTGCTTTTCTCACTTCCCCCCCATCTTCTCTTTCTCCTCTTCTCTTTTCACTAATCCCTCTCCAACCCCCCTTTACCCCTTCGCCTTCCCCAACCTTCCCTTTTTTTCTCCCGTTTCTCCTATCTCCCCTCTCTCATCTCCCTGGCCATTCCCTTTTCACCTCCTATAACCCCTATTCCTTCCCTTCACCCACTCCCACCCTCTCCCCAACCCCCCATTCCTCCCCTTTCCCCTTTCCCCACGCCCTCTCCAGCCCCTCCTTTAGGGCCTCCCCTCCCCCTCCCTTGCCTCCCTTCTTCTCCCCCCATCCACTTACCACCTCCCCGCCCCCCACACTTTCTTTTTACGGCCTGGAGGCATGATAGTAATCATCAAAGAGGTCTCACTCCAGTTGAGGAAAAAATAAGCTTCTTAAAGAGGCATTATAATGGCTTCATTGAATTGTCTCTGTGGTTTTATACGTACTTTGATGTAGCTCTTTTTTGGCGTTTTCTTTTCACTCTGTTTCTTTCTCGTTGGGAGGGAAGGGAGGGGGGGGGGGGGGGGATGTGTGAAGCGATCTAAGCATCCTTCACCTCCTCTTTATCCATTTTTATATTCTCAATATTCCCTTTTTTCCCTCCCGTTCGAAAATATCCCGGTGATAGCAGCATGTCCAGTCGATATGTATAGTTAGCTACACCGAGCACACGACATACAGAAACTGGAAATGAGAAAACTACAAAAAGAAGTATCTTTATTATTCTTTATTTATTTATTTTGTGTGTGAATGCGTCATTTCGCAAGTGCGTCATTATCAGGCATGTGGCTTTTTTACGAAGGGAGAAAGAGTGAAAGGAAGAGAGAGAGAGGGAGAGTCAAAGTCAAAGTCAAAACATTTTATTCCATTAAATTACAATGGTTATTCTTTACATAAATATATATATATTTACATTTGAATATTTAAGAAGTGTTCTTTTAATTTCATTTTAAAATTACAGAAGTTGTTAATGCCTCTTAAATTATCTGGTAGCATGTTCCATAACTTGGGTCCACGTATTTCCATTTGTCGTGCCCCTGTATTGGTATTCGATCTCTTGACAAAAAGGGAATTTACTTGGCGTGTCTGGACACCTGATGTGTTCCCTACGGTTTGCAAGGCCATCAACCAATTCGGATAATTCCCAAGAATAAGTTTGTAAATAAATAAACATGTGTCATAGCTGCATTTAAAGTGAACTTTTAACCATTTTAATTTTTTGATATGTGGGGTGATGTGATCAAGTTTACTGATATTACCTAGTGCTACTCTGGCAGCAAAATTTTGTAATTTTTGCACTTTTTGCATCTGGGTTTTGTTAGTCAATCCCCAGATGTTTGAACAATAGTTAATTATGCTTAGAGCTAGAGTTTGTACAACCAAGATTCTAGTTTCAGTAGTGATCTGATTTCGTATGTGATTAAGATATAACAGGGTACCCACTACTTTCCTGTGTATTTTGTCAACGTGTGGTTCAAATGTCATGAATCTGTCTATTTGTACTCCTAGATTATTCACTGAAGTGCTCGGTTTGATAGAGCAGCCTTCAAATTCTATGATTGTGTCACTGGGAATTTTAGCAATGTTCTGCCGACTACCTATGAATATACATTGAGTTTTATGTGGATTTAGTTTAAGTCCATTAGTGTCAAAATATAGTTTTGTTTGTGTTAGAGTATCTTGCGCGTTTCTTATTAATGTATTTAAGTTGTTTACTGAATCACTATGAAGAAACTGTGAATCATCGGCGTACTGCACTAGAAGGCAGTTATTTGCTATTGTTGATAGAGAGAGAAAGAGAGGAAGAAAGAGTGAAAGGAAGAGAGAAAGGGAGAGAGAGAGAGAGGAAGAAAGAGAGAGAGAAAAATAGAAAGAGGGGAAGAAAGAGAGAGAGATAAATAGAGATAGATAGATAGATAGATAGATAGATAGATAGATAGATAGATAGATAGAGAGAGAGAGAGAGAGAGAGGCTAAGAGAAAGAAATGGAAAGAAGAAAATTGAGAGGCAGACATACAGAAAGACAAA
>NC_061829.1:7483721-7501221 GCF_019202785.1 Penaeus chinensis | reverse complement strand
CGTAATTTATGAATAATGTTTTTTACCGTAAGTTCATGTTGTGGCAAATCATTTTACAGTTCATAATGTATTTCAATTTCCGTTAAAAAGACAACAGTTCAATATTTCCGCTGTGATGCACCAAAAAGCCATAATTATTTTCGGACCATGAACTTCTGAACTCTGTTAATCATCAAAACTAAAATTAAATGAAAGTATACAGTGAAAAAAAGCAGGGCGATAACGAGTGCAGAAAGGGAAAGGGGAAATATTCTTTGGTTTGGTGTAAGGTTTTGGTAAAGCTTATTTTGTTGTTTTTTTGAAAATTTCATTATAATAAAAATTATTATTAGTTTTATTATTATTTTTATTTAAAAATAATAATTAATTGTGTTTCTTTATTATTTAAAATTTTTTATTTTAAAATTTTATAATTTTTAAATTGTTGTTGTTATATTTTTTTATATTATTAGATTAACTACAATATTTTTTAATTAATCATTATTTTTATCATTATTATTTTTATTATTACTTTTTTTATCTAATCATTATATAATTTTATTATTAAAAATTATTATTATTATTTATTATTATTAAAATTTTATCATTATCATCATTATTATTATTATTTTATTATATTTTTAAAAAATTATTTTATAAAAAAAAAATTTTTAAAAATTTTTGATGGTTATTATTATTTATTTATCTTATAAAAAACAAAAAATTTTTATTTTTTTATTAAAAATTATTATTTTTATCTTAAAAATACACATCACATTATTAATTTTTAATTTTTTCTTTTATAAACTATCTTTTAAATTGTTAATATTTTGTTCTTTTTTTTTTATTTTAATCATTCGTTTTATATTTTATTAAATTTTATAATTTTTATAACTTTTATAATTTATTTTTTTATTTTAAATAATAACAGTTTAAATTATTGCTATTTTTTTAAATTTATCTAATTTAAAATTTCTTATATTTTTTATTATTAATATTTTTATATAATATTATTTTAAGAGATTATCAAAATTTAATTCCTATTTTATTAAAAGTATATTATTTTATTTTATATTTAATTCCATTTTTTTTTAAAATTTTTTTAAAGGTTTGTTTTTTTTTATCATTAAATTAATATTTTTTATTAAAATATCACTTTTGCGTTTTTTTTATTTTACATTATAATTGTTTTAAAAATATCCCATTATTATTATTTTTATTAGTTTATTATATTATAGAATTATTTTTTTAAAATAAATATAATTTTATTATTATTTTGTTTAAATTTTATTATTATTTTTTATCATTATTATTATTGGGGATATTTTTTTAAAATTTTTTTTTTGCTTTTCCTTCATATTTCTTTATTCCCAAAAAAAATTTCCTTTTGTCTTATTTATGGAATATTATGGGACAGACATAGAGAGAGAAGGGGGAGAGAGAGGAGAGAGAGAGAAAGAGAGAGAGAGAGAGAGAGAAAAGGGGGAAGAGAAGAGAAGAGAGAAAAGGATTTAAAGTTATAAATGAAATAATTACAGTACTGGAAGATTTGAACATAGGATTTATTTCCCTTTTCAAACGTCAGTAACTTTTGTGTATAGGTCTGTTTTTAAAATTTTACGTACATTTGCCCCTTTGTGTTGTTTCGTGAAAATTTAAGGGGAAAATACCCCCCGGTAAAGGCATGTAAGTTGTGATTTTTGTAGTCAAAACATGAGGATTGCCCAAAACTCCTTTCATGTGGTGTGTTTTAAGTCTATGGGGCCTAATCAGCATTGAGAATACTTGTTTTGCTATCTTTTTTTTTTTTTTGTTGTTGTTGTATTAGTTTGTTTGTGTCTGTTGTCTGTCGTCTTTTTTTTCTCCTTTTTTCCCTTTTTTTGTTCCCCAATTTAATTTCATTCATCAAAAGTGACCCCCAATTCGTTACAAAATTTTTTTTTTAGTAAAAGAGGTTAAGGGGCTCACTCGTTTTTAATAAATTGGAAAATTTCTTTGGGGAAAAAGAAAGATTCAACGGGATGTTCAAAACAATATACATAAGAAATGATATCAATGTATTATCTTGACTCGACTTTAAATTTAAAATAGGGCTGGGTTTTTGAATTATAAATGGAAGAGGAAAGCAAAAAACGGCATTCTTGTTGTTAGTTAGAATGTTGTCAGTATTGTTGTATTTTTACTCCCACTTTTTGCTATTTGTTTTGATATTATTCTTTTACTCGAAAAAAAGGGGAATGTGATTTTCGTCTGTTTTAAAAAAAAAGGGGTTGAATTTAGTGTTTTAAAAAAAAAAAGAATTTCATATTTACGTTTCGGATATACCAACCACTGTTCTAAAAAAGAAAGAAAGAAAGAAAGAAAGAAAGAAAAAAAACCGAGTACCTTGTTATCTCGCGCGGGTGTTTTTTGAAAAAAATCCCTAGGCCCTGCCCGTGTGACCCCCCGCTGACCAAAAAATTTTGAGTCATTGGAGTGCGGCGGACTACCCTGATCTCTCCCTCTTTGCAAAAATTTTCCCAATTTGGGGAATGATGGTTTGTTTTTGGGCCCAAAGGGCAAGGGGGTTTTTAGGATTTTCTAATGTACTATTGCACTTGGAGCTTGTTATGTTGTTAATTGTTTTTCTTTCATTAATTTTTTCACGAAGAGATCAAAATTAGTTTTCAATTATCTTTGTACAAGGTCAAAGAAAATTGTTTACATTTTGAAACAATGTACATAACCGGGGAGGCCCAAGGGAAATGGGTTAAAATTGTAAAAAGTTTTATTTTTAGCGGGAGAAAATATATGTTGTTTGAACAATTAGAAATGACAGATAATCGTTGCATTTTTTTTTCTTTTTTTTTAGAGAGGCAATAAAAACATACAAAAAAATTTTTTTCCCCTAACCCCCGCATTTTCTAGTTTTTCCCGGGTTATATGAATTCGCTTTCAACATGCCTGCATGTTACTTTAATTAAAAATTTTAAAAATTTTATTAAGATCGTATCGAAATAGTTTTGACAATTCCCCCAAGGATCAACAGTGTTGTATTGATTTGGGCCCAAGTCATGGTTCCCCTAAATTTCCGCTGGCTTCATTTTGCAAAGAAGATTTTGATTAGTTTTTATTTTGAGATCGTGTATAAACTGTCGTTATAAACATTAAGTTGTTATAAAATAAAAGATTCGGCAACCACAAACCGCCGGGGACAGTTCCGGTTTTTTTTCCCTAAAAATAGATGCTTAATAAACCTTAAATGAAAGGGAGTCTTTTCAAAGGCTGTCTTTTTTATCGAATTATCAGGATAAATCAAATTTTTTAAAAGGGTTAATTATTTTTTGTGGGTTAAAAAAACAACGTGCTCCCATATTTTTTTTCCCCAGACAAGAGGAAAAATATGTGTTAGAAATGCACCTTTAGATGTTAGACTATAGGTAAAATAGTTGAATGTTCTAAAAAAAACATCGATTGTCCGTTGTTTACCTTAAATTTCGGGCGCGTTTTTTTACCCCGCAAAATTTCGAAAGATTAAAGCCGAACCCCTTTTGCAAGAGATACTCATTTATGGGAGGTACTGTGTATAGTGGAGGTTATATATGCGGTTTATACAGGTAAGTCTTGTTTATGTTTTACTGACATATGGGGGTACGTCAAATTTTAAGCCTAAATACAGTTGGGTTTAAAAAATAGAAGCGCGGTATAAAACCATTTGAAATTTCACCCAAATGGGGGGTTCACGTGCTTTTTTTTTGAAAGGGGGGAAGAGATAAACAAAAATTCTCTCTTCCCCTCTCTTCTTTTTCTCTTCCCCCCTTTTTCTTTCTTCTCTCTCCTTTTTCTTTCTTTTTTCCCCCCTTTTCCCTCTTTCTCCCCCAACAACCAAACACGCTATGAATTTGGTTTAAGATAAAGAAATGGGGTGCTGAAAAATTTCCCTTACGTTGTTTCATACTTGCCCTTTGGGCAGATCCCCATTTTAACATTTAGCCCCCCAAATTTTTTTCACCTTTTTTTTTTTCTTTTCTGATTCCTTTTTTCCCCTTTTTCCAAATTTTCCCCAGTTCCCCTTCCCCTTTTTCCCCTGTTCCTTTTCCCTTTTACTCACATGATTTTTTTTCGATCGAAATTCCCCCTTTGCTTTGATTTTATTTTATTTGTTTTTGTTTATTTTTTTTCGGCTTTTCGTCTTGATGATAACAAACTGAATATAAAGGCTTATTAACCTTTATGTTAATTTTATCATATATCAATAACTAAATCGAGTAAAATAAGGTAAAGGTAAAGATGTTAATTAATTTATCTTTAGTAAGATAAGAATACATAGTATTAGATCTGTATCTGTATCTTTCTTTGGCTATCTTAAAAGAATGATAAAATATGTGTATTCATACACACCCACAACACAACCACCACCCAACACCACCCCCCACCACACCCAAAATTATATTGTAAACTATAACCCTATATTTTTATTTTTTATAATTTTTTTTTATTTACTTATTATTATTATCTTTTATATGCCAGGGTTCACGGAAATGACGTCATCAGAAAAAATACACACAAAGCAAAGAAAAATGCCGAACAATCCCCGTGACTAAACTCGAAAAAACCAAAAAAAGACCGTCTTTAAAAGTTGAAGGTGAAAGGCCCAAGATTGTATAAAAAAAAGAAGAAAAGAAAATTTAAAAAAAAGATTTTCAAAGCGAAAAAAAAGGGAAAAACGATGAAAAAATAAAGGAATAAAAAAAAGAGGTTGAATAAAGGGAAACCAAAAGGGGAATAAAGAAAAATGAAAAAGAAGAAGAAGAAGAAAAGAAAAACGCAGAGTCAAGAGAATAGATGCAAAAAGAAGTTGAATGGGAAAGAGGTGGAATATTCATGCTGGTTGATGTGCCTAATTGCAAATCATACGCTAAATTAAAAGGGAAACAGAAGGGGTTTTCACGAATTGGGAATATTGCTTTTACCTTTTATTTTCGCGAAATAAGGAAATGGTTCAAAATCAGCAAGGGTAAACATATGACAAAAAGGGTAAAAATAAATAACAAAACGTAAAAAGGTAAAAATATTTTCCTTCCCCTTTTATAGGATTTTTAGGTTGGGAAGGGAAAATGATGTAAAAAAGTAAAAAATTTATAAAAATAATATGATAAGTAAAAGTAATAAATTAAAGAATAAAAAAAAAAATATTTTTAAAAAAGAAAATTTTAATAAAATGATAATTTTAAAAAAAATAGTGATAAAGTAAAAGTAATATGTAAAAAATAGATAAGTAAAAAGATAAAAATAAAGTAATAATGAAAATTATTATAATAAATAATAGTAAAAAAAAGTAAAAAATTTGTTTTATTAAAAAAAATTAAAAAAAAAAAGTAAGTAGTTAAAATTGTAAAAATTTAATAATATAAAATGTAATTAAAATAAATAATAAAGAATATAGTAATTAAAGTAATATAGTAAATAGTTATTAGTAATAAAATTTTAAAAAAAAGTAAAAATGTAAGATATAAATGAATAATATTAATATGTAATATGTAAAAATTATAAAAAATAATGTATAATATTTAATGTTAAAGTATTAAAAATAAAAAAATTTTTAATATGTTAATGATAAAAAGTTTTAAAAAAAAATTTTTAGGTTAATTTTTGGATGATAATGTTGTTTTTTAAAAAAACAATAAATAAAATTTTAAAAAAATTGTTGTTTGATAAGATTTGGGGTTGTATGTTAAAATATTTTAAAAAAAAGAAAAAAATCAAAAAAAATTTTAAAAAAAAAAAAAATATGTGATTTAATTACGTTGTGGTAATGTGAGTAAAAAATGAAATGTAAAATTTAAAGATAAAATTAAAATAACAGTGGAGATGATGAGGTAATAATATAATAAAATAAAATAATAATAAAATAAACAAAATTTTTAAAAATATAAAATGAAAAATTTAAAATAAAAAGTGTGAGATGATTATGGTGATGTTGAGATGATGTTAGAGAGAAATAAAATAAGAAAATTATATAAAAATTGTAAAAAATAATAATAATGATAAATAATTAAAAAATAAAAAAATTTAATGTTAATATGATAATTAAATAATGAAAATGATAATGTTTGATAACAATGTAATAAAAATTTTTGTTTATTTTTCGCCTTTTGTCTGTCCGGCTTCTTAATAGTCTAAATATAGGTTTTCGTTTAAAATTCCACCCCCAAAAACTAGATTCTAAAAATATTTCTTAGAAGTAAAGGGTAGAAAAAATTTGGTTGTTTGAAAGGGCAGTGTGATATAAATGGTTTTTGAATCGATATACGTGATGTAAATTTAGAGAGATAAAAGGAGATGAGGGGAGAGAGAGAGAGAGGGAGGAAAGAGAGAGAAGGAGAGAAAAGGAGAGAGAGAGGAGAGAGAGAGAGAGAAGAAAATACAAACAGATGGGAAAAAAACCCCAAATTTGGGCCCAAATAAAGATAAAAAAAAATAGCAGAAATAAAGTAGACAGATAAAAATTTGGGAACCCGAAAAAAAAGGCGACCCCGTGCAGAAAGAAATTTAAATTCCCATGGGGAAATTTTACAATGATGTAATTAAAAAACATGGGTCGGTTATCTCAGTGTGGGAGAGAGGCACAAATGTCGTGTATATAATTAATTTTTGTTTAAAAAGAAAGCTGTTGGGATTGTAATTTTGAAAAACCCGAAAAATGTTTTCATTTTTATCGCAAATACTTTTGTCGTGTTGAAAGTCAATTTTTTACCCTTGTACCTCAGAATTTCTATGTGTGCGAAAAATTGGTTAAAGGTGTTTAGATGAAAAAAGAAGAAATGTTAAACAATGTTAAGTGTTTTTTGTACTTTTATTTTTTCTACTCTTTTGCCTGTCTATTTTAAATTTTTTCCCAACCTTATCTTCTGTGAATAGTATTTTTTTTCCCTTTTTATCTATTTCATATCCCTAGAATCTGTTGTCATCAATTTCTATGAATTATTTTTGTTTGGTATCTAAAATTTTCCCCCCAACCCCCCATATGTTCCAAATTCCCTCCTCCCTCTTCCCTAAATTTTTAAGTTCTTTTATAAATAATTTTAGTACCCCTTGTAGTAAGGGTAAATGTATTTGGTGGGAAAAACATACCCCTCCCAGAAAATTAATCCAGGAAAGGGGTTTTTAAAAAAATTTAAAACAAAGCAAAAAAACAAAAAAAAAACAAAAAAAAAAAAACCCCAAAACCAAACCCAAACAAAAAATTTTCGTTGGGAGCAAAAATTTGGAAAGCTTAACGTTGAAAAATAAAACCTTTAAGGTTGAGGAAAAATTTTCGGATTATTGCAAACCCCGAAATGGGGTTTTTGGGGATTAAAAAACCCAAAATTTCTTTGAATAAATGAAGAGATGAAAAAACCCGGTTGAAAATGGTTGTATTTTCGTTTTTTTTTGGTTTTCCCAATGATTGTTTTGTTTGATAACCTATGAATGTTTTGTACATTTTTTTTTTTTTTTTTTATCCCCGTGTATAAAAGGGGTTAGGAAATGCAGTGATAAAAGTGGGAAAAAAATAAAAAAGAATGAACAGAGCATTATCTTTTTTGTTGTTGTTAAAAAATTATTTTTTTGTTTTTTGTTGATGTTTTTATTATCTTTATTATTTTTAAAAATAAAAATAATGATAATAAAAAAAAAAAAATTTAATAACTGGAAAAATAATAAAAAAATAAAATAATTTTAGCAAAATAAAAATTTAAAAATTTTGGTTTTTTATTATGATAATAAGAATGAGATAATAATAATATTGTTATAGATAAAAAATTTGAAAAACCCATAAATTTTATTTCATTATCTTATCATTTATTTTTCATCATCATTTTTGTCATTTTAATAATTATTATCATTATAAACTTATTACCCTTGCTGTTTTTTGTGTTGTTATAAATATGAGGAGGGAACAAAATTTAATGGGAATTATAGGAAACCCTTAACCAGTGTTGAAAAAATTCAAAAATTGTTTTTATTTCCCGCGTTGCTTTTAATTTAGCTTGTCATATTTATCTTTGAGTGTTTTCTTAATGGGGAAAATGGGATTTGGATATTAATGACATAATGAAAATAATGATAAAAAAATAAAAATAATTGATAAAAATAATAAAAATTTAATAATAAAAAAAAATTTAATAATTTTAAAATAATGATAAAAAAAATTAATGATGATAAAAATTAATAATATAAAAAAATTTGGGGGGGGGTTTTAAAAATAATAAAAATTTAAAAATAAAAACCAATAAAATTTAATAATTAATAATAATAATAAAAATTAATGATAATTTAATGTAATGAAAATGTAAAAATAAAAAAGGCCAATGAAAATGATAATTTAAAAATAGTAAAAGGCCCAATTAAAAAAATTTTAAAAATAATGATAAAAATTTTTAATAATAAAAAATAAAAATTAATAAAATAAAATAAAAACCCGTAAAAGAAATCTTTTATTTTTTTATCTATTTTATTTAAAAAGGGAAAATAATATTCACAAAAAGTAAAACCCTACTGAAATTAAAATAACAACAGTGATAAAAGAGATCATTATGCTGCTGATGATGATAAAAAATAATGATAATTTAAAAAAAAAAATTGAAAATGATAATGAAAATAAAAATAAAAAGGGTAAAAATAACAAAATAATAATAAATTTAAAGTTTAGTAATAATGATAAAAAAAATTTTGGTTTAAAAATAACAATAGAAATAAAAATAATAAAAAAATGTTAATAATAATAGCAATGATAGTAATACTAGTAATAGTAGTATTAATAGTTATGATAGTAATAATAGTAATAATAGTGATAATGGTAATGATAGTAATGATTGCAATAATAGTAATGATAGTAATAATAGTAATAATGCCAGTAACATTAATGATAATAATAATCCTTAATGTTAATAGTATTAAGCACAGTAATAAAACATCAGTTGCTTTAATGATGTTAACACTGATAATACTCATGGTAATTAAATTTTTTACGGTTACTTGTTAGAGAGAATGATAATGATGATGTTTTTAAGGATAATGAAAACAATATTACTAAATTACATTGTTGGTTCTGATGATGACGAGTTTGGGGATGGTTATGTTAATAGATATCTTAATAACAATGACAGAAATAATGACAATGAAATTATAAGTATGGTAATAATGAAAATCATGATGATGTTAATTACGATAGTGGTAATGATGATGGTAATAATGATAGTAGTAATAATATTATGATAATATTAACAATAACAGTGGAGATGATGATGGTAATAATGATAATAGTAATAATAATAATAATGATAATAATAATAACATTCTTAATAACAATGATAAAAATGTTTATAATAATGATAATGATGATGATGATGATTATGTGATGATGTGATGATGATGATGATATAGATGATGATAATAATGATAACGATATTACTACTACTACTGCTGCTACTACTAAGTAATAATAATGATATCAATAATTATAATAATGATAACAATAATGATAATATTGATAATAATAATGATAATGATAATGATAATGATAACAATGATAATAATAATATTGATATATAGTCTGCCTGTTTGTCTGTCCGGCTATCTTTTTGTCTTTTTTCTGTCTCTCTCTCTCTCTCTCTCTCTCTCTATCTCTCACTCTCCCTCATCTCTTCCTCTCTCTCTATACACACACACACACACACACACATACACACACACACACACATATATATATTTATTTGTTTATCTATTCATTCATATATATATATCTGCCCTCAAAAAGGAGTTATTTTGTGTGCTGATGCGTTTGATGTTATCAAAGTTATTTTCGTAAATTGCAACGTTGCATAAGGTAGTATCATTTTAATTAGAGGCAATACTAAATGACTGAAATGTACAATGTTTGACGTACATTTACATCATTTAACGTTCATTCTCATTATTCATGTGATACAAACGAACACCAATTTACTAAAAAGAAAGAAAGAAAGAAAGCAAGAAAAAAAAAAACCAGCAAATATTTGAAATTCTTCTCCGACTTGCCTAAAAAAAAAAGGCAGTTAATATTACGTAAAAGTACCCGACCTTTCAATAAGGGTCTTATTAATTTTAAATAGTCTAAATATAGGTCATCGATAACACACCGCCTAAAACTAGATTCTAAAATATTTCTTACGAAGCTGAAGGTAGAAATAAATTGGTTGTTTGCAAGCAGTGTGATATCACTGGTTTTTGAATCGATATACGTGATGTGAATAGAGAGATAGAAAGGCAGATGAGAGGGAGAGAGAGAGAGAGAGAGAGAGAGAGAGAGAGAGAGAGAGAGAGAGAGAGAGAGAGAGAGAGAGAGAGAAGTAAATACAAACAGATAGATAAAAAGCCTAATTGGCAAATAACAGATACAGAAAATAGACAGAAATATAAGTAGACAGATAATGAAATTTGGACGAGAGCGAGCGTGACAGAAAGCAATCTACTTCCCATGCGGAATGTTACAGATGATGTAATTAATTAACATGAGGTCGGTTATCTCAGTCGTGGGAGAGAGGACACGAAATCGTACGTGCTATATACCATCTAATATTTGCTTTACAAACGCAAGTTCTGCTTGGCTGCATCTCGTAATGTTTGCAAAATCACAGCAAATACCATGAATTTCATTTTTATCGCAAATACATTCGTACGTGTTGAAAGTCAATATTTAGCCTTGTACCTCACGCACTTTCTATGTGTGCGTAAAATTCGGTTAAAGGTGTTTAGATGAAACGAACGAAGAAATGCTCTGAACAATGTCTAAGTGTTTTTTGTACATTTATTTGTGCTATCTCTGTCTGCCTGTCTATCTATATTTGTGTCCAACCATTCATCTATCTGTGTATCTAGTCATTTATTTACCTATTTATCTACCTTTCTACCTACCTACCTACGAATCTGCCTACCTGTCTATCAATCTACATATGTAAGTATCTATCTGTTTGGCTATCTACCTACCTGTCTCCCTACCTATCCACCTACCTGCTTACCAAATTGCCTACCTACCTACTTACCTACCTATCTATCCAACTGTCTATCTATCAATCAATTTTCCATGTACAAACTCTCTGTAGATAAGAGGGTATACATGTAGTCTGCCTGTAGGAACATATCCCTACAGCAAATAATCCACGTGCTAATGGGCATTTTGCAAAATTAAAACAAAGCAAAAAAACAAAAAAAAACAACAAAAAAAAAACCCTTAAAACACAACCAAACAAACACATTTTCGTGTGGGAAGCATAAACGTCGGAAGCTTAACGTTGAAACAATGAAACGTTACGTTGAGGAAAAAGTTGCAGGATTATTGCTAATCCGCAAGATGTGTTTTGCGCATTCAGAAAACAGAATTCTTTGAATGAATAGACAGAGATGAATAAACAAGGTGATAATGGTTGTATTTTCGTTTTATACTTTTACGTGTGTTCCACATGCATTGTTTTGATTGCATAACCTCATGAATAGTTCTGTACATTTTTTTTTTTTTTTTTTATACCCGTGTATAACATGGGTTAGGAAATGCAGTGATAACAGTAGTATACATATAAACAGAATATGAACAGAGCTATTATCATTTTTGTTGTTGTTATTATTATTATTGTTGTTGTTGATGTTATCATTATTATCATTATTATTGTTAATAATAATAATGATAATAAAAACAATAATAATTATAACAGTAATAGTGATAACAATAATAATAATATTAGCAATAATAATAATAATAATATTGTTATCATCATTATGATAATAAGAATGATGATAATAATAATATTGTTACTAGCATAATAATAATAATGATAAACCATCATTATTATTATCATTATCATTATCATTATCATTATCATCATCATTATTGTCACTATAATAATTATTATCATTATCAACATTATTATCACTGCTGTTATTGCTGTTGTTATCAATATGATGATGGCAACAAAATTAACGACCTTACTAGGAAATGCCTTGACACAGTGCTTGCATAAATTCTAAAATGATGTTATTTGCTGCGTTGCATATATTAGCTTAGTCATTATGTTATCTTTCGAGTGTTTTCTTAATGCCCGGGAAAATAGCAGTTAGGATATTAATGATCATAATGATAATAATGATAATGATAATAATAATAATGATAATAATAATAATAATAATAATAATAATAATAATAGTAATAATGATAATAATAATGATAATAAAAATTATGATGATAATAATATTAATAATAATGAAATAATGGTGATGAGGAGGATAATAGTAATAATAATGATAATGATAACCATAACAATAATAAGAGTAATAATAATAATAAAAATAATGATACTACTACTACTGCTAATGATAATGATAATAATAGTAAAAGGCCAATGATAATGATAATGATAATAATAGTAAAAGGCCAATGATAATTATAATGATAATAGTATTTATAATAATAATAATAATAATAACAATAATAATAATAATCGTAAAGAGAAATCATTATTACTGTTACTACTATTATTACTAATAAGGAAAATAATATTCACAATAATGCTACAACTACTGATATTAACAATAACAACAGTGATAAAAGATGATCATTATGCTGCTGATGATGATAACAATAATGATAGCAATTACAACAACAACAATAATAGTAGTGATAATGATAATGAAATAATAATGGTAATAATAACAATAATAATAATAGTAGTAATAGTAATAATGATAATAATAATGATGATAATAATAACAATAGTAATAATAATAATAATAATAATGATAATAATAATAATAATAATAATAATAATGATAAAAATAATAATAATAAGGATAATAATAATAATAACAATGACAATAATGACACTACTAATAGTTATAAAAATGAGATCAATGATAATAATAACATTGATAATGATAATAATGATAATAACAATAATAGTAGTAGCAATAATACCAATTGCAATGATAATCATTATTATTACTATTTTCATTATCATTATTGTTATTATTATTATTATTATTATTATTATTATTATTATTATTATTATTATTATCATTATTATTATCATTATCATTATTATTATTATTATCATTATTACTACTGTTATTATTACTATTATTATTATTATTACTATTATTATTATTATTATTATTATTATTATTATTATTATTATTGTTATTAACCCATTGCCGCCGGGGGAAATTAATAAAAAATGGGGAAAATGCTGTGCTAATTGTTTATATTTTTTGTGAAATGTCTCTGCACATATATGGCTCTGCTAGTGCTTAGCCACAAAGGAGTCAATTAGTTGATATTGTGACCTTACCTGATTTCACCTTTCCTTGAACTGGTGGGAAAAACGTATTTTTTACTAGTGCTATGAATATCGATGGTGTTATTTTATCGTAAACATTATAATTACTAGAATGTTATAAACATTAGTAACAGCAAAATAAGATAACGCAAAATATTTTCGTGAATCAATGAATAGGGTGAGACAGGCAGTATTCATGACTGGCTCATTGGTGACAGTACAAGTGTAGCCATCTAAGTGTAAAAACAATTATACAAGTAAACTCGTACGTACATGCCATGCCCGTCGGCAATTGGCTAATATTATAACTAACATCATTATCATTATCATTAGCATTGTCATTATTATCTTTATCTTTATTTTTGTCTTTATCATTATCATCATCATCATTGAGGGAAAAAAAAAACTAAAATCATATCTGGCATGTGACCTTACCGGAGTAAAGAATACAAGGAGAGGAGGGAATGAAGGACAGTGTGAACAGAAAGACAAAGAAGAAAAGGGTCAGACAAGGGGACATTGGGAGCCTCGGGAGTACATGGAGTAGTTAAAGAACGTGATAGTAAAAGAAAAAAAAAAAAAAAAAAAAATGCACATGGGAAACTATATGAAAAGATAAAGGCACTATGGAAGAAAAGATCTTTCGCGACAGGTCAGGCAGAGACAGGAATGGGAGGTATGTGTAATATGTAACAAGGATAAAGGATGCAGATAAAAACGTGTCGACAAGCGAGGAGAAACTTTTGAGAAAGAAGAGAGATCTTGAAGAAAATGGGAGAGAAAGACGAGTGGAGGAGGCAGAGGAGGTAAATCAAGAAATGCCAAGGATCGTCAAGGAAGAAGTGAGGAAGACCATGAAAAGAATGAAGAGAGTTAAAGCGGTCGGCTCAGATAGCATTCCGGCGGCAGCGTGGAAGTTCTTAAAAGAGAAGGCTAACTGATCCTGGATGGCGGGAGGGTGCCGGGAATGTGGACCTGGATGATCTGGAAACGAATGGTAGAAACGAGACTGAAGAGGTGTGTGTATTAGTATTGGACATTTTGGCTTGATAATGATAACGGACAAGTACAAGGAAGGACAGAAGGAGGAAGAGAGAGCTTATGACAGAGTAACCAGAGAAGAATTGTAGTATTATATGAGGAAGTCTGGAGTGGCAGAGAAGTAAGTGAAAGTAGTAAAGGATATGTATGAGCAGGAATGATAGACTACTTTAGAGCGAAAATGGGACTACATTAAGGATCCCATTCTTGTTTGCAATAGTAATGGACAGACTGGCGAATGAGATACGGGAAGAGTCCCCATGGACCGTGCTGTTTGCGTGTAACGTGCTGATTTGATGTGAGAATCGGGAGGAAGCTCAAACAGAGCTGGATATATCGATGGATAGACTTTACAAGAATCAAGGGGCCTGGAAGCAAGCACGGCCAACACTGAGTACCTATGTCTCAACAGAAATGACAGAAAAAGACAGTTAGGCTCCAAGGGATACAGACGGCAAGGCAGAAGAGAATTAAAAAGAGAATCCAGGCTGGGTGGAACGGTTGGAGGAAGGTGGTGGGCGTGATAAGTGACAAAGGGGTTTCTGCAACGACAAAAGAAAAGGTCAGTAAGACACTGGTGAGGCCAGCCATGCTGCATAGAGACAGTTCCACTGTCTAAAAACAAACAAACAAAAAACAAAAATAAAACAGGAAGCAGGGATGGAAGTTGTTAGGCTAAAAATGCTTCGTTTTCTATGGAAGTAACATGAATAAACAAACTAACAATGAAGTTTATCAGAGACACAATGCATGTATGCGGGTTCAACGACAAGAGAACCGAAACAGAGGTGGTTTATGTCAAGAGGAGGAACGATAGGTATGTAGGGAGAAGGATGTTCAAAATGGACCTGCAGGCAAGGAGAAAAGAAGCCGAAAACAAGGTTTATGCGTGGAGTGAAAGAGGATATGCAAGCAGCCTGCAAGATCGAATGCCCTGGAGAAGATGATCCGCTGTGGCCATCCCAAACAGGAGGAGCCCAAAGAAAATAAATGTGATTACTTATTATCATCATCACTATTCTCCTTATTATTATCAGAATTACTACTACTACTATAACTACTATGATAATGATAATCTTTATTATCATTATTATCATTATTATCATCATCATCACCGTCATTGTTATTATTATTATTAGTAATGTTATTGCTATTATTATTATTTTTAAAATGATCATTATTGTTCTTCTTATTATTATAATGATTATTATTGTTATTGCTATTGTTATCGTTATCGTCATTATAGTTATTATTATTATCATAATCATAACTATTATTATTATCATTATTATTGTTATTAGCATTATAATAATAATAATAGTAATATTAATAATAATTATCATTTTTATCATTATTATTTTTGTTATTATTATTATTATTATTATCTTATTGTTATTATTATCATAACTAATATTATTATCTTAATGTTATTATTATTATCATTATTATTATCTTATTGTTATTATTATTATTATTATTGTTATTATCATTATTATCATCATTGTTTTTATTATTATTATCGTTATTATTATCATTATTATTATCATATATTATAATAGTTATTATTATCATAATTATTACTATTGTAATATTTAGCAAATATGAAAATAACAATAGCAGTAATAAGGATAACGAAGAGAGAATTAAACAAATAAATTAGTAGGAGAAAAAAAAGAGGGAGAAAAAGGTGAAGATGGAGAACGAAAGAGGATGTTGATATAATGAAAAGGCAGAAGAGAAAGAAAATGATGACCATAATGATAATGAAATGGCAAAAAAAAAAAAAAAAAAAAAAAAACGGACGTGGAAGAAGAAATATTTTAAAAGATAAATACGAAAATCAAGAAGAAAAATAAGATGAGGGTAACGCTCAAAAAGACAAAGAAGAAAAACTTAACTCAGAGAAAAGACAAGACATTATCAGGCCTTATTTCCAGCCCAGATCCCAAGGAGTGTCAGCCCACCGCCTTGCCTTGTACAATAGAGAGTGAATTATTCAGTCTTGGTTTCGTAGGTCGAAGAAAACGGGGGTGTAGGTCAAGTGCCACGTGGGGAGCCTACGTTAAATCAGGGTCCCTTTGTCAGTACGTAGTGAGGTAGCTTGTCTGGTGAAATTCTGAGAAATCTTTATGGTAGTGGTGTGTGTAATATTGTGATGAGGGTTGTAGTGATAGAGGAATGACCGTACTGTGATATAAGCGCCTCTTTACCGGACTTAAAACGATAGTGAATGAATGTGAACATTAAATAATGATGGAGATAACTGTGATGATGATGATGATGATGATAAAGAGATTATGGTACTGATGGTGATAACGATAAAGATAATAATAATGATAATAATAGTAGTAATGATAATGATAATGGAAATAGTAATGATAATGATAATGATGGTAATAATAATAATAGTAATAATAATAATAACAATAATCATAATAATGATAATATTAATAACTGATAACAATAATGATAATGATAATAATGATAATAATAATAATGATACCACTACTATTACTGCTACTAATAATAATGATACTGCTACTGCTAATGATAGTAATAATAATAATAATAATAATAGTAATAATAATAATAATGAAAATGATAAATATAATAAGGAAAAGTAGTGATAATAACAATAATGATGATAAAATTTTTAATAATAATGATAATAGTAGTTATTTTGATAATGATGATAGGGATGATTATGAAAATAAAACAACAATAACAATAATAATAATAAAATGATACTACTACAATTACGGATAATGACGATAACAATAATGATAATGATAAAATAATAACAATAATGATAATAACAGTTATGATGATAACAATGATGATAATAACAGTAATGATGATAACAATGATGATAACGATAACAATTTCAGTTTTAGTATTAGTAGAAATAGTGATAATGGCAATAATAGAATAAAGACAATGATAATGATATTAATGATGATAATTATAGTAATGGCAATAATAATAAAGATGATAATTATGTTTATAACAATAGCTACTACAGTAACTATAATATCTACCATGGTAATGACAATAGTGATGATAATGATGATAGCAATCGTAATAATAATGATAATGACAATAATGATAATAGTAATTATAATAATTATAATAATTATAATAATTATAATAAT
>NC_061829.1:7468721-7471221 GCF_019202785.1 Penaeus chinensis | reverse complement strand
CACACATACACACACACACACACACACACACACACACACACACACACACACACACATATATATATATATATGTACATTTTTTTGTTTTGTCTGTTACCTGATCCACGTCGCCCTCATCCGATCTTATCAACCTCTCCATCCCTCTCTGGGCACTTTTTAGTTCCTTCTCCAGTTATTTGGTTATAATCCATGTTTCTGATCCATAGGTCATAACTGGGAAGACGTACTGGTTAAAGATTTTTCATTTTAGGCATAATGACAAAGAGCCTCTTAGTATGCAACTGTGTCTGCCGAAGGCGCTGCAGCCTAGACCGATACGTTGCTTAATTTCTTCTTCGCTAGATGTGTTTGTCTGTACGAGTTGCCCTAAGTATATATATTTGTCCACTACCTCTAGCGCTTCAACTTGTACATGTATCTGTTCAAAATGAATTCTACTGCTGAACATGACTTCAGTCTTTTTCTTGTTCACCCCAAGTCCGACTGTCAGATTTTCTCTATTCAAATCGTGTATCAGTTACTGTATTTCATTTACAGATTCACTGAAGAGAACAATAACATCTTCCTCAAAGCTGTAAACAGTATTGGTGAGATAGTGTCACCCTGTCTGACACCCTTTTTAATTGGTATTTTCTCGATTTCCGTGTGGAGCTTGATGGTTGCTGCCCCACCTTCGTATATATAATCCAGTATTTTACAATATACCTCCTCTACTCCCTGTCTTCGAATAGCTTCTAGTACTGCTGGTATTTGTACAGAATCAAATGCATTTTCGTAATCGATGAATGCCATACACAGGGGTTTCCTATGTTTGTTTATTTTTTCTCTCATTTGGGTGAGCGTGTGGATGTGGTCTGTTGTTGAGAATCTACTGTAGAAGCCTGCCTGTTCTCTAGGCTGGTTAGAATCCAGACTGTTGCGAGTTGTGATGTTTTTTGTGAACAGTTTCTAAGTAATTGAAAGGAGGCTTACGAGTTGGTAATTTTCTAGATCCTATCCCCTTTTTATGTATCAAAATATATGTTGCATTTTTTAAGGATTTCAGAGTTTTTCCGTTGAGAAAGCATTTGTTGAAAAAAATTCTCCTGCATCTTTTATAAGGTCTATACTAATTCCGTCTTCATATGGTGCTTTCCCTCTCTCTATGCCTTTAAGTACACGTTTTATTTCTTCTGTTGTGATGTTAGGTACGTCTCGAGTTACTGCTTCTATATTTGCTTCTATCTGTGGTTGTTCATTTGAGTTGTATAGATCCCTGTAAAAGTCTTCCACTATTCCTATGATTTCATTTTTGTTATATGTCACTTCTCTGTCTGTTTTTTATTGCATACATTTGACTTCTCCCTATTCCGAGTCTCCTTTTAGCTGTTTTCATGCATGTACCTGGGATCACTGTTTCTTTTATTATTTGAGTATTGATTTTCCGGACATCTTCTCTCTTCTTTTTATATATAGTCTTTGTTATAGCTCAGCTAATTCTATTTTGTCCCTGTTTGACGATACTTTCAGGACCCTACGTTTTTCCAGAAGCTGTTTAGTTTCTACCACCTACTTTAAGTGCATTATGTTATTGAATTGTTTGTTGAGTTGGTCAGTGTTGAGATCTTCTTCGTTGAGAAGTGAATATCTATTTTGGATTTTAAAGGTAAATTCTGTCACTCTTGTCTCCAAGTTAGCTAAGTTTGGCTTCGGTTTTCGCATGAGTTTTTCCTTTCCCTCCTCAGTTGTAATTTAATTTGGCCTCTGACCGTTGTATGGTTGCTGCCAACATTTACTTTATTAATAACTTCTACATTTTTTAATGAAGTCAATTTCGTTTTTTATGTCAGATATTGACTTCCATGTCCATTTCCGCTCTAGTCTTTTTTCGAAGAATGTATTCATGATATTGAGTGATCGTGTCTCCGCAAAATCGACTAGCATTTTTCCTCTCTTATTCCTAGTGCCTATTCTGTGACTCCCCATTATGGTTCCTCCTTCTGTCTTATTACCCATTTTGGCATTAAAATCTCCCATAATTATCATTCTCTAAACGTTTGTGAACTAAGAAATTTACCCCTAACTCCTGCTTGTTACATTGGGGTTTACCTCTCCACTAGAACACATGTCCATCATTTAGTATCTTCTGTTCCTCGCCTAGTCTTTTAACTTCAAAAAGTCACACACACACACACACACACACACACACACACACACACACACACACACACACACACACACACACACACACACACACACACACACACACAAACACAAACAGAAACACACACACACACAAACACAACAACACACTCACACATATATACATATATATATATATATATATATATATATATATATATATATATATATATATATATCTTTCTCTGTATTTGTATTTCCTGATTTTTTTTTTTTTATAGATATAATGCCAATCGAGTTGAACATTTTCTATTTCAATTCTGTAAACGTTAATGCATTAATGTCTACCCACTGCATATCGAAAACTGTTACAATAATT
>NC_061829.1:7453721-7456221 GCF_019202785.1 Penaeus chinensis | reverse complement strand
CCACCCACCTACCCACCCCCACACACCCACCCACCTACCCACCCCCACACACACAGGACAATCCTAACCTCGCCATCTCGGAGAGGCGACCATTATCAGAACCCAGTCAAAAAGTAACTTTCCTTTTACGCTAAAAGTTTTGATTACAGGCCTTGTCGGCGGCGGCTGCGGCGGGGAGAGGCGGGCGGGCGGAGCAGTCGTGCCGCGGCGCCGTCGATCCCGCTCTCCTGGCGCCCTCTGAGGCCCTTCGTCGGCGGGTCTGCTCGGGGAAGGGATATCGGTCTCTGGGTGTCTGGGTGTCTGTCTGTCTGTCTGGGTGGGTGTCGGGGTCTATGCGGCTGCCGGAAGGAGTGATGATTATTTTCGTTGTCATCGTTATTGTCTTTATAACTAATTCTTATTGTTATCATTATTATCATTATCATTATAGTTATTATTATTGATTTTATTATTATTATCCTATTACTTTTTTCTGTATTCTTTATAACCAATGTGATTATTGTTAGTATTTTTATTATCGGGGGCAGAGGTGTTTTTACTGATATCAATAGTAGTAGTATCATTGTTATTATTATTATTATTTTCATTATCATTATAGTTATTATTATTGACTTTATTACTGTCATTATCAGAAAATATTATTATCATTACTATTATGAACGGCGTTATGAATATCATCTATTTCAGTATCATCATCCTCATTATTATTACCGTTATTATTATCAATATCATATTGTTGTTAATGTGAATATTATCATAATCATTATCATTGAAATTATTCTTATCCTAATTGGTATTATAACTTCAATTATCATTATAAATATCATCCTGATTATCATTACCATTACCATCAGTTCTAAATTCGTAGTAATTAATAAATTTGGTTGGTGAGCTCATTACAGCATAATGAACTGATGTGATTTAGGAATTAGGATATTTACGGTGAAGTGACTATTGTTCATTCGATTCACATATAGTGTCGGCCATTAATTGAGTTATAGTGGAACTTATTAAACACGTGTAGTCTACGATTGTTTTCTGTGTTTAATAAAGCAACTGATTTTGGGTTCTCTCTCTCTCTCTCTCTCTCTCTCTCTCTCTCTCTCTCTCTGTCTCTCTCTCTCTCTCTCTCTCTCTCTCTCTCTCTGTCTCTCTCTCTCCCCTCTCTCTCTCTCTCTCACTTTCTCTCACACACACACATACACACATATGTATATATGTATGTATATGTATATACACATATACTCATATGTACATGTACATATACATATTATATATATATATATATATATATATATATATATATATATATATATATATATATATATATATATATATATATTGTTTGTTTGTTTTGTTCAACAGCCATTTATTACAGTGCAGGATCTAGGCCTCTTCAAATTTATTAATGACTGGTCATTTGGCAGTGCCACCCTCACCTGATTGGATGCCCTTCCTAATCAACCGCGGTTCAGCGCGCTACCACGTATGCCACGGCGGCGACTTCCCCTATGACATCTACGTTTGACTTTCTAAGGCGATATGTCGTTTTCTCGACGCAAGATCAGGCTCGAGCCAATAGTCAGAGCGCAGGCATTTTTTTTACAACTGCCGTGGCGGGGAATTGAACTCAGGACCACGAGAGTCGGAGTCCAATGCTCTATCCACTGGACCATCATGTCAGTTATATATATGTGTGTGTGTGTGTGTATGTGTGTGTGTGTGTGTGTGTGTGTGTGTGTGTGTGTGTGTGTGTGTGTGTGTGTGTGTGTGTGTGTGTGTGTGCGTATGTGTGTATATCCACACACACATATATTATATATGTGTGGATATATTTATACACACATACACACACACACACACACACACACACATATATATATATATATATTTATACATATACATACATATATGTACATATATATGTATATATATATGTATACATATGTATATGTGTGTGTGTGTGTGTGTGTGTGTGTTTTTAACATCCTGGCATAACGATATAATTGATTTTACGAGAGACGGTGTATGCAAGATATGTTTTTTGTGGATATAAGTTGCAATAGTTTTTAAGGTGTCTGTTGCTTAATTCCATATTTCATTTTGCAAGGGAGGATTTCCCTGTGAATACGTTACAAAATCTTATTCATTTATTTGCATCATAATATCATTAATGAATTTAGGCAGGACGGTGTACACAAATTCCGGTTTGTAACTAATATAACAACACATCTGTTGTTACCGGGAACGAGATACATAAAACTTTTTATGAGAATACATTACAATACCTGTTTAAGTTGTTTGTAACTGAGATAATGTCGTGATTAATTTTACGAGGGATAGCGTACAAAGATTTTTTTTTCTTTTTCTTATGCTCTCCAATTGTGCATGTTTTATATGTTTCTCTATCTCCTTTTTTATAACCTTTACTTTCTTAGTTTCTACAGTATTAGCTGGTCTATCGATTTAACTCCTTATTTTCTTCTAGTTATAGAACTAA
>NC_061829.1:7441221-7443721 GCF_019202785.1 Penaeus chinensis | reverse complement strand
GCCAAAAGGCAATTTCCTGTCAGTAACGACTTGGCCGCAGAATACCAGCCAACGTGGCTACTATGTTATCCGTAGACCTGGCACAGTATCTGCAAAGGCAAATCACGAATTAAGACTTTGATTGTGTTTAATGCTGCGGGATTTAGCTTTGGTAATAAGCATGACCCGTTTAGTCTTTGGGAAAATGCTTCATTAATAAACGTTCATGAGATGTGCTCGCGTGTGTTGCAAATTGCTGTTAAATTCGTTTGATGAAGATGCCAGGGATATGCCCGTCGATATTGGAAATCTTAGGAAATGTTTGCGAATATTTGCCGCTATTAATGAACCTTTAGTTTGGGAGTCTCGGGTGAGGGGAATCAATAGTTCTCGTAATCAAGACATGGAGGAAGGGGTAAATAGCCATAGTTTTATTCGCAGTTCACAGAATGCGATGTGAGACATAAGAAAATGCATAGATGAATGGGAATGTGCACAATACATACGTAGATACCTACATGCACACACACTCACTCTCTCTCTCACACACACACACACACACACACACACACACACACACACACACACACACACACACACACACACACACACATATTATATCTATGTATATATATATTTATATTTATGTATATATATACACACATATACCTATATATACACATATATGTGGGTGTATGTATGTATATGTGTATACATAATTAGACAAACCCATGCACATACATATTCATACACGTTCATATTTCGTAGTTTTGGTACAGTTTCCATCTTGCTGGAGTTACATTTCAAGCTAATGCGGTAATGGCTTCCCTCGCCGCCGCAGCCTCTCATCACTATCACCCAACGGACAATTTCCTGAAGATAACAAGCTGGCGAGGGACCGACGACCAATAGGAACGCCGGAAGGGTCAGTAACTCGGTTGTTAGGTCGTTCATTGTATTTCCGGCCAAAAGGATAATTTTTTTTGACTGAAGAGATCGTTGGCCTCTTTGCCTAGGGGGGGAAAATATGGGAGAATTTTATGCAAAGGATTTTTTTTAATGTGGGTTGAAAAATGCCTTATTTGAAAAACTGAATTGCTAATCGTTAATTCTGGGTTATTCGTTGCATAAGGCAATACCAGGTTCATCCAATTGCATCACCCACCTAATACTGTTAGCCCCATCATCAGTGTGTGGTCGAAGTGACTCGGATCTGTGGAACAGGTAAGGGGTGACCATCGGAGTGGGAGTGGCGTTCGCTTGTGTTTTATTTCAGAAGTAACACCTGGTGACGGGGACAAGAAGTTACAACAGGTGACGGGGACAAGAAGGTACGACTGGTGACGGGGACAAGAAGGTACGACTGGTGACGGGGACAAGAAGTTACGACTGGTGACGGGGACAAGAAGTTACGACTGGTGACGGGGACAAGAAGTTACGACTGGTGACGGGGACAAGAAGTTACGACTGGTGACGGGGACAAGAAGTTACGACTGGTGACGGGAACAAGAAGTTACGACTGGTGACGGGGACAAGAAGGTACGACTGGTGACGGGGACAAGAAGGTACGACTGGTGACGGGGACAAGAAGTTACGACTGGTGACGGGGACAAGAAGTTACGACTGGTGACGGGGACAAGAAGGTACGACTGGTGACGGGGACAAGAAGGTACGACTGGTGACGGGGACAAGAAGTTACGACTGGTGACGGGGACAAGAAGTTACGACTGGTGACGGGGACAAGAAGTTACGACTGGTGACGGGGACAAGAAGTTACGACTGGTGACGGGGACAAGAAGTTACGACTGGTGACGGGGACAAGAAGTTACGACTGGTGACGGGGACAAGAAGTTACGACTGGTGACGGGGACAAGAAGTTACGACTGGTGACGGGGACAAGAAGTTACGACTGGTGAAGGGGACAAGAAGTTACGACTGGTGACGGGGACAAGAAGGTACGACTGGTGACGGGGACAAGAAGTTACGACTGGTGACGGGGACAAGAAGGTACGACTGGTGACAGGGACAAAAAGTTACGACTGGTGAAGGGGACAAGAAGTTACGACTGGTGACGGGGACAAGAAGGTACGACTGGTGACGGGGACAAGAAGTAACACCTACTGACGAGGGAAAACGGTAACCAATGCTAACAGTGACGAGATATATTACCTGGTGATAGGAACAAAACTAACACCTGCTGACAGGGATAAGCAGGATAGGTGAACTAGGTGTCGATACTCCATTTCAGCATAGAAGAATCTTCGCCTTTAATTACCGATGTCATAATAACTAAAATAAAGACAAACATAGTTCAGTCGCTGTATTCCAATCTATTACGGTTTTCTGCAGTCTCCTGCGTTATAATTGAAGAGTGATGTTAATAGCTATTTGATTAATCTATATATTTTTTTAATGGACAGATCCGTATTGGCGTCAAACTTTGATGTCTATTACAGATATAATTGCCAGTATAGAAACAAAGAGAAGGCACACACATTTTTAAAAATACATGGCTGACTGC
>NC_061829.1:7423721-7436221 GCF_019202785.1 Penaeus chinensis | reverse complement strand
AATATATATAATAAAATGATTATGATAGTGATAATAATAACAATGATAATGATGATCACAGTAATGAAAAAAAAAAAAATGATTATGATGCGTACCAGGACCATCAGTGAACGAACTTAAGACAGACAGACAGACAGACAGAGAAAAAAAAGACTAACAGAGAAAGACTCATGGAATGAAAGAAAGAAAAAGAGAAAAAGAGAAGAGAGAGAGAGAGAGAGAGAGAGAGAGAGAGAGAGAGAGAGAGAGAGAGAGAGAGAGAGAGAGAGAGAGAAGACAGTTAACGATCGAGTCGAGAGAGAGAGAGAGAGAGAGAGAGAGAAGACAGTTAACGATCGAGTCGAGCGAGAAACGGCAGGAAAAGGCAAAATGCATACAGGCCTCCAATAGCAGCTTCCCATTGATGATCGACTTTTCGCATGTAAGCAAACATAAACAAGAGTTTTTGTTAAAGTGTTCAGCCTGCGCCACGAACCCCCAATGGCGCCGGATCGAGGTTTCGTGAGAGTGTGAGATAGTCTGTCTAACATTACGTATAATTTGGCACATGTTTTTTTTTTCTTCTTCAATATTTCTAACTTTGGGTGTGCCGGGAACGAAGGACAGAAAAGAATCGTGGAGAAAGACGAAAAATGAACATAGGAGAGGAAAAGGTGAAGGTGAAAAAAAAAATATATATTTTAATCTCCAGTATTTCTAACACTGATGACTTCAATTGTGTAATATCATTGTATAAACCCAGGAAAAGGATACAAAATAAAAGAAAAAATAAAGGAAAAGAAACGAAGTAAGAAAAAAAAAAAAAAAGTCTATTCCTTTTTTTTTATAAAGGAGTATGGATCTCTTTCACCGTGGAAGAAATACATATAAAATACATATACATACGTAACGCGCACGATTTCCGCCGAATATCAAAGAGAAACCTTTATAGAACACGAAACGTACTCACGGACGGGAAAGTACGTTGGCTGATATTATGACAGAAAATTTCATATCATCAGCGAATTCGGAGAGTAAACACCTATTCAAATAAACTGAAGTGGTACTCGGTGAACATTCATGAATATCTAACAATTCCGGGAGCTTTAGTGATGAGGTAGTCTATATATATAAAACCGGTTGTCAGGTAGTTTGTATCTGATATTCGCCGATTGTCAGTCAGTCTGTATTTGCAGTTTTGACAATATTTGTCATTCATCATTTACGTTTTTTTTCCCAACAATTCCTCAGTCATAAGCGTATTCACCAGGTGCCAGTAAATTTACATTCGAAGTTTTACATCTATCATTTGTTTCTTTAGTCCGTGAATAACATCGCTATATTTTTAGCCCTGCTGACATCGACTTTATAGGTTCAGTAACTTTGCAGTTGTACGTTAGTTTATACTTGACATTGACCAGACGTCAATTATTCTATATTTGTAATAGTGTGTTCAGCAGTTTTCGGTAATGCTTTAGTTATGCATGTCGTCATCAATGACCAATAAGTGTAAATTCGGATTTCTTTTGTTTCAGGTTGTTTGTCAGTTAATTACAATGCATGTAGTGCCAGGGAGGCGGATAGGGGGAGATGGAGGAGAGGGTTGGAGGGAAGAGGGGGAGAGGGAGGGGAGGGTTGGAGGGAAGAGGGGGAGAGGGAGGGGAGGGTTGGAGGGAGGAGGGGGAGAGGGAAGGGAGAGTTGGAGGGAAGAGGGGGAGAGGGAGGGGAGGGTTGGAGGGAGGAGGGGGAGAGGGAGGGGAGGGTTGGAGGGAAGAGGGGGAGAGGGAGAGGAGGGTTGGAGGGAGGAGGGGGAGAGGGAGGGGAGGGTTGGAGGGAGGAGGGGGAGAGGGAGGGGAGGGTTGGAGGGAAGAGGGGGAGAGGGAGGGGAGGGTTGGAGGGAAGAGGGGGAGAGGGAGGGGAGGGTTGGAGGGAGGAGGGGGAGAGGGAGGGGAGGGTTGGAGGGAGGAGGGGGAGAGGAGGGAGGGGTGGAGGGAGGAGGGGGGAGGGAGGTGGAGGGATGGGGGAGAGGGGGGAGAGGGAGGGGAGGGTTGGAGGGAAGAGGGGGAGAGGGAGGGGAGGGTTGGAGGGAAGAGGGGGGAGGGAGGGGAGGGTTGGAGGGAGGAGGGGGGGGAGGGAGGGGAGGGTTGGAGGGAAGGAGGGGGGAGGGAGGGGAGGGTTGGAGGGAAGAGGGGAGAGGGAGGGGAGGGTTGGAGGGAGAGGGGGAGAGGGAGGGGAGGTTGGAGGGAAGAGGGGGAGAGGGAGGGGAGGGTTGGAGGGAGGAGGGGGGAGAGGGGAGGGGAGGGTTGGAGGGAGGAGGGGGAGAGGGGAGGGGAGGGGTTGGAGGGAAGAGGGGGAGGGAGGGGAGGGTTGGAGGGAGGAGGGGAGGGGAGGGAGGGTTGGAGGGAGAGGGGGGAGGGAGGGGAGGGTTGGAGGGAGAGGGGGGGAGGGAGGGGAGGGAGAGGGAGGGGAGGGTTGGTGGGAAGAGGGGGAGAGGGAGGGGAGGGTTGGAGGGAAGAGGGGGAGAGGGAGGGGAGGGTTGGAGGAAGGAGGGGGGAGGGAGGGGAGGGTTGGAGGGAGGAGGGGGAGAGGGAGGGGAGGGTTGAAGGGAAGAGGGGGAGAGGGAGGGGAGGGTTGGAGGGAAGAGGGGGAGAGGGAGGGGAGGGTTGGAGGGAGGAGGGGGAGAGGGAGGGGAGGGTTGGAGGGAGGAGGGGGAGAGGGAGGGGAGGGTTGGAGGGAGGAGGGGGGGAGGGAGGGGAGGGAGAGGGAGGGGAGGGTTGGAGGGAAGAGGGGGAGAGGGAGGGGAGGGTTGGAGGGAAGAGGGGGAGAGGGAGGGGAGGGTTGGAGGGAGGAGGGGGGAGGGAGGGGAGGGTTGGAGGGAGGAGGGGGAGAGGGAGGGGAGGGTTGGAGGGAGGAGGGGGAGAGGGAGGGGAGGGTTGGAGGGAAGAGGGGGAGAGGGAGGGGAGGGTTGGAGGGAGGAGGGGGAGAGGGAGGGGAGGGTTGGAGGGAAGAGGGGGAGAGGGAGGGGAGGGTTGGAGGGAGGAGGGGGAGAGGGAGGGGAGGGTTGGAGGGAGGAGGGGGAGAGGGAGGGGAGGGTTGGAGGGAAGAGAGAAGAGGAGGAGAAGGGAGAGGGGGAGAAGGGAGAGGGGGAGAGGGAGAGGGGGAGAGGTGAGAAGGGGAGAGGGGGAGAGGGGGAGAGGGGAAGGGGTGAGAGAAACGAGGTAAGGGAAGAAGGAGAGAGAAAAGAAAAGAAGAGGAAAGGGGAGGATGGAGGAGGGGAATAAAAGGGATGGGAGAGGGACTGGGGGAGAGGTAAGAGACATGAAGAAGTGGGGGAGGGGAGGGGAGATAGGGTATTAGGTTGAGGGGAGGGAGTATTCCTGATCTCGAACGTCATACATCATCCAATTGTAAAAGGAAAAAAAAAAAAAAAAAAAAATAGAAAGAAAACTAAGAAAAAAATAGAAAATCAATAACTCGAAACTAACAATGTAAAAATAACGGTACCAAGAGCTGGGATCATTAGAGGCAAAGGTTCAAGTCTACTTTTCCACGTCAACAGAAAGGTGTGTTGGCGTGGAGGGGGGGGGGGGTGTAGGAGGAGGGAAGGGGGGGGGAAGGGGGTTGTGAGAAAATGGCGGAGGGGTAGAAAGGGGAAGAGGGGGGGGAGGGAGAGAAGAGGTGGTAGGGAAAGGGGGAGAAGAGGTGGTGGGGGAGGGAGAGGGATGAGAGGAAGGAAAGGGAGGGAAGGGGGAGGGAGGGAGTAGAGATGAGAGGGAGGAGGGTGGGAGGAGGAGAAGGGGAGAGGAGGAAGGCGAATGGATGAGACGGGGAGGTGGGAGATGGAAGAGTGGGGGAGGGGGGAGATGAGAGGGAAGCGAAAAGAGAGGGGGAAAAGGGTGGGAGGGGCGGAGATAGAAGGGGGGGGGGGGAGGAAAGGGGATGAAGGAAGTGAGAAAGAGAAAGAATGAGAGGTAATGCCTACGTTTTTTCTTATATTTCTCATATATTGTTTTAATGTAATAAAAATCACAAAACATATAGCCAGAACTAAAGACAAAGAAAAAAAAAGGTAAAAAAAATATCAATGAATAATTCTCTCTTAATGAGGGACAGGAAAGTTTGCCATTTTTCCCTAGTCATTCAATTACATGAAAACTTGTATATTCGCTAAGTCATGCAATAATCTTTTCTCAGTAAAGAGATGTAAAAAAAAAAATCAATCTTTTCGCAGATCACGTTAATTAAATTGCATCTAAGGCTATTTTAACAGAGAGAGAGAGAGAGAGAGAGAGAGAGAGAGAGAGAGAGAGAGAGAGAGAGAGAGAGAGAGAGGGAGAAAGAGAGAGAGGAAGAGAGAGAGAGAGAGAGAGAGAAAGAGAGAGAGAGAGAGAGAGAGAGAGAGAGAGAGAGAGAGAGAGAAGGAAAGAGTGAGAGAGAAAGCTGACGCGGATAGAAGTAACGGAATAGATAATTCGTTGATTGGCAAACATATAGATGATCATAACGAAACATGGAAAGACAAAACGGAAAAAAGAGATAAAAGAGAAAGAGAGAAAGAGAGAAAGAACATACTGTCGCGTGCCCTGCCATCTCCGTAAGCTAGGAATGCCATGCGTTGGTCAAATTGCATGACAGAAGCCTTGGGTGAGTCACACAATTCCGTGTTGCAATCGCCCGTCTTGCAACCAGAAAGAGAAATAAATTAAAAATAGTTTAAAGAACTTGCCTCATTATTCGCAAGGACTGTTTAAGAATATTTGGTCAACGTGATGGAGTGCAAATGATTTTTAGAGAATATTGTGATTCATAATCAGGATTCATGGCGGAAACCACAATTAAAGAATATTAATGTAAAAAAAAACACATTACACCGATTTTCATCTCCTCATAATTCCAACACGAAAAGAAGAAAAATAAATAGTGTTTGCTTTCATATTTTTTTCACAACTAAACGAAAAGTTTATAGTTGAGAAAAAGCCAAGGTATTCATATTATAAAAATCCAAAAGGAATGAGAGGGAAAGTATAAGAGAGTCCAACTTCTGCTTCCTACCGCCCTCCCTCAAAAAATCTTTATCATCGAAAAATAAGGGATATCTTATTCATGTTATTCACTCTAAACAAGTTTTCCATGATCACATGGAAAAATGTCTTTGACAAATTCTCGGTTTTGGAAAACTTTGCAGAACATGTAGCAACACACTGCTACACTTTTGGGAAACTGACATCGGCAAAAAGAAGGAAAAAAGGGGGGAAATCAGAGCAGAGATCTACAAACCATCATAAAATGCCAAAAGTTTGGTTTGACTTATGTGAAAAATTGTCGAAGTTTGTATATTAAGTTTTCTCCTGTATTTTGGGAACTCATCTGCAATTCAGATCCGGATACAGAACGTGTTGCTTGCAATAGCTATCAGTGAGTACCAGGTCGTGTTAGCAAGATTCAGGCAAGAACGCACGAGGTGGTTCTGATTTAAAAGGTTTTTTTCTTTCTCATCCTTTTTATGCAATTTTGTTTACGTGAACCTTCACCGAATATTTTTTTCTCTTTAACTTTAATTCTCTCTCACCTTCCTTTACCTCCTCTGTTCTTTAGTTACCCTGGCAGTAAATAGTAAATCATAATTGTGTAAAAATAAAAACAAAACAGAATAGAGTTGGAATAAAGCATACCCACTTATTATAAGGAATATTAACTGGCGTTTCGAGTCAGACAAACCTCTATTTCAGCCGACAACACCAAAGGGAAATGTTCTTTTACTACCTGATTATGAGTCCAGTCTAGTTTCGAAACGTCGTGTTTTAAATGTTCTTCCCATTCCTTTCTTTGATTTATCTCTCTTTCCTTTTTTTCTGCTTGTTTCATTCCCTCTTTGTACTGATAAAAAAAAAGAACAATAAGCATTCATAGTACCAACAGGAAGACTTTTAACATGATGTAACCCTTAAATAAACATCAAATGAAACTATCCAAAATCTTCCGCCACCTGAGTCCTCTGATCTATATAATTAGTGCAACTGGACTTTTTCATATTCAAGTTTTCAGTTTGGTAATTAATATTTAAAATAAGTAAATGTCATTGTTACGAATCATTATTAAAATCCTTGCTAATTAAAGATGTGAAGATAAAAAAAAAATATACATCACAGCCAATATGGACAAGAGAGAAAGAGAAAGAGAAAGAGATAAACAAAGAGAAAGAGAGAGAGGGTGAGGAGAGGGGGAAATTAAGAGAGAGAGATGAAACGACCTAGTGAACGCACACACACACACACACACACACACACACACACACACACACACACACGCGCGCATAGACAAAGTTATCGCAATTACCTAATGATTTAGATTTTCCAAATATTGAAAAGAATGAAAACTCTCCCAGTCACGTATGTCTCGCCCTGTTTGTCTTAGGATCTGAGACTCGATGATCCGTCTTATCAGCGAAATCAGGGCGTGAATCCGGGGTGCTCATGGCTCTTCTGTTTGTCCTCTCTGTCCTCTCTGTCCTTTGACTTCTTCCTTGTTCTCTTTCCTTTCATGCTTATGTCCCCGATACCTCCCCCTCCCTCTCGCTCTCGCTCTCTCTCTCTCCCTCTCTCTCTCTCTCTCTCTCTCTCTCTCTCTCTCTCTCTCTCTCTCTCTCTCTCTCTCTCTCTCTCTCTCTATATATATATATATATATATATATGTATGTATATATTTGTGTATATATATGAAAATAATTGTATATATATATGTATATATATGTATATATATTTACACACACACACACACACACACACACACACACACACACACACACACACACACACACACACACCTATATATATATATGTAAATATATATATATATATATATATATATATAAGAGAGAGAGAGAGAAAGAGAAAGAGAAAGAGAAAGAGAAAGAGAAAGAGAAAGAGAAAGAGAAAGAGAAAGAGAAAGAGAAAGAGAAAGAGAAAGAGAAAGAGAGAGAGAGAGAGGCCTTTTTTTGTACTGAACTACAAAGTTTTAATAAAGGATTTTTTCCATAGAAAATAATAGAAAACTATTAAAGTACTTAATATGCTGGTATGATTTGAAATGACAAGAAAAAGATTGTGAAAACTTCAAATAAGATGGAAGTACCTGACTACTCTTGTATTTCTCAGATTAAGTCAAAATATTGTTTATTTATTACTTACATGGTTCCTCATTTGATTAAGGAAGTCGCATAAGGTTTTGCATCTTATCGTATCTACCAATAGTGAGCTTGTGTCCCGAGTCAGACACATAGGAATTCCTATGATCATAGACATATTTATTGATTAAATTATTTCAACAAATCAAGATACACACACATTTCTTTAAAAAATTGAGCCTGGAAGGTTACATCATACCGTATAGAGGTTTTATAAAAAAAAAAAAAAACAACAGAAAAACAAAAAACTTATGATGCGTTTTCTAATTAATGAACATAGATATCCCTATCTGAGATTACATGCAATGTATCTGGAAAATATTGCACTCTGATTGACTATCCGGAGTGTATCAATCCGTAGGTCTTTTTTGTAGCATCCCGAAACACCTAACATTTTGATACATTGTTTCAAGTTGTATCACGGTTGCTACAAAATTTGGAAAAAAAGGAATTATCTTTTTTCTATTTCACATAAAGATTCTATAGAGTTTTTAAATTACAAACTAAACATTGTGGTGGCTTTAAAGAAAATGGAAAACGTACTTTAAATCAAATGAATTAATCTTCATATGTTAAAAGTTGTATAAAGATGAATTAATCTTCATATGAAAAAAGTCGTATAAAGTTTTCATCCTATGGCATCCACTGCGAGTAAGCTCCCTGTCCTAATCAGATATGTAGATGATTCCAATGATCTCGGACATTTAGTTGGCTTATTGACTGAACTATATCAACAAATCAAGATACACAGCACTTTCTTTTATATTTTTGATCTTGTAAGGTTATACCATAGAGGTGCAGAATGATTTTGAAAACATTAATGCCACCGAAGTCAATACCAAGTCAAATTTGTGATTCGGACAAGTTGGATATTCTTGCCATGTCGTTCCAGCGACAGTCATGACTGAGCTCAAATCTTACCCATGTATGTATTTAATGGACTGTTAAAATGCACAAACATATTTAATGTACTTTTACAATAGAATTATGATGCGATTCGCAATTTATGGAAATTTATATCCCTATCTAAGACTGTGAAATATATCTGGAAAATATGTGTGTGTGTGTGTGTGTGTGTGTATGTGTGTGTGTGTGAGAGTGCAAGTGTAATTGTGAGTGTGATTGTGAGTGTGTATTTGTATATGTGTATGTATGTGTGTGTGTGTGTGTGTGTGTGTGTGTGTGTGTGTGTGTGTGTGTGTGTGTGTGTGTGTGAGAGAGAGAGAGTGCAAGTGTGATTGTGAGTGTGATTGTGAGTGTGTATGTGTATATGTGTATGTATATATATGTGTGTGTGTGTGTGTGTGTGTGTGTGTGTGTGTGTGTGTGTGTGTGTGTGACGTGACAATATTAGCATCATGCACGGGTTGTGATAATGATAATGATATTGAATGTTGAGATAATGATGTGACATAATTTGATTTACACTGTGACAAGATTGCCATTCTTATGATATGTTACTCCATGAAAAACAAAAAACAAAAACAGAATATAATTTATTACATTCAGTTGAAGTTACTATATAGCGCATCCCCTTTATATAAGAGAATGATTCCTTTTGCGATGTGTGTAGTACAATGATTTGAATAGTTAGACCTTACATTAGCACGTCTGGCAACAAGAAGAGTTCCCGTTTATTTTGTTAGATCTGATCTCTAATGAATCTGCATAACTTGTCACTGCTGCTTCCTTTATCTTCAAGAATTGTGGATGAAACGCCGGTCAAGACAAAAACACCTGTGTGTGTCACTAGTGTATAAAAATTAGGTGTATATATACATTTGCGTGGCTTTTTATGTATGTGCGTACGCAATGAGTATATTGAACGGGCAAGCTATGAAGGTAATGAAAAAACGGGGTACGCAAAGTCTGTCCACATCAGAGTATGTTTTCTGGCAATCGTCAAACAGTCGTAGTATCAAAGAAAAAATAATGGCTTTCACACAAAAGACTATATGTATATATATATATATATATAAACATATATACACATACAGATGTATATGTATATATACATATACATATACAGACATACGCACACATATACAAATTTATATATATACATACACGCACACATATATTTATATGTGTGTGTGTGTGTTTACACATACATATATTTACATGAATACATACAGTGCACACGCACGCACACGCGCGGGCAGGCTAACACACACACAAAAAATCCCTCGCTGGGCTCCTTTCCGACAGAAATATTTGTCTGCGTTCGGGAAGAAAGATTGAGAACAGTTTAGCCAACGTAACACCAGAAGACTTGAGCGAGATTGTGTGTCAGCTGCAGAGGACGAGGCCGGACGGCGCCGCTTGTCCTACAGTCTCCAGGAGCAAAGGAAATTAGTTTCTGATGTTTCTTTGCTGTACAAGTCTACCGACGCGGACGGCTTTTATTATTTTGAATTATATATATATATATATATATATATAATATATACACATAACACACACGAACACACACACACACACATATATATGACACACACACACACACACACACACACACACACATATATATATGTATGTAAATGTGTGTATATACACTTGCACACACACTCACGATAGATAGATAGATAGATAGAGAAAAACAAATTCACATCCAGACACAACTGGCTAAGTTTGGGATGTCATATCTAGACCGAAAAATCCTTCAAGTATTGCTCTTTATAAAGCACGGGTTTCATAAGCAGGATGTGATTTGCAAAAAAATGCATAACCAAACAGTGATTGAAATTCATATTTGAAGATGTGTTAATATAAACAGAATCCTGAATGGCTAGATAATGGAAAGAGTCCATGAAAGTTACATTCAGGGTTGCATGTATAATAAGCACACACAGACGCATGCAAACACACACACACACTGTATGTGTATATATATATATATATATATATATATATATATACCTACTTATACATATACATATACATACATACATACATGTATGTATGTATGTATATATACACATATATAAATAAATATTTGTATAATATATATATCATATATACACATAAATATGTATATATACACATGTATATATATATTAATACACACACACAAGCACACAAATATATATATATATATATATATATATATATTTGTGTGCATATATATATATATATATATATATATATATATATATATGCACTTTTTTTGTATGTATTTATACACATATGTATAAATTTATATACGTCTAAGCACTGAAATATATATATATATATATATATATATATATATATATATATATATATAAATAATGTGTCTGTATAAATACACGCATATGTGTTTATATATGTATATATATATATGTGCGTGTGTGTGCATACACATATATGCATATAGGCACACACACACACACACACACACACACACACACACACACACACACACACACACACACATATATATATATATATATATATATATATTAGTTGGATAGATGGATGTGCCTGTGCAGAGAAATTGCATCTATTCTACATTTTACTGTCAAAGTAGTTTATTTACCATGCAATAATTCATGCCTACGCGCCACCCACCTCGCAGTGCGCTCACCCTCATTACCCGAACTACCACCCAGTCGTTCATCAACTTCGAAACGAGCACGCAGAAAATGGCAATATCCCTTCCAGAGCAATAAACATTACTTTCATCTTCCTTAAGGAGAGGAAATTCCATATCAATTTTGATCTCTTCCCAATCAAAAAGCAATCAAACTCTGGATCCGGGTTGGGGCGGCGCCGTGGCCTCGGGCGGAGGTGTCACCTGCGCGCGTCGCCTCCGCCTCGCCAAGTAGCGCCGCGGTCTTGGGGGGGTTGAGTAGTAATATTTGGTGGTTATTATTACCTCTCCATTGGGTGATGCTCTTTTTCAGCTTTTCTTCTTGTTTTTGTTATTATTGTTGCTATTTTTATTGTTATTATAATAATGTTTGCAGCTGTTTTGTTTTTGATATTTTTGTTTTGTTTTACCATCATCATCATCGTCGTCGTCATCGTCATCGTCATCGTCAGCATCATCATCACCTAATAATAATAATAATAATAATGATAATTACAATAATGATCATAATTACAGTAATGATAATGTTGATAATATTATGATTATTCTGATAATAATGATAATAATGATTATTATTACTGTTACCACCGTTATCATCAATACATTTATTTATCAGGTTGTTTATTGTCCAATTGATTTATTTTATTCTTGATGCGACTATTTATGGCCGACGGTGTTAAAAGCTTCGTATATCATTTCTTCGTTCATCGATCAGCTTTTTAAACAGATGATTATTTTTTGGCTGCAGTTGTATATCGCCAGGGATAATCTCATAAAAAAAAATTATATATATATATATAATTTCATCCATGATTTTTTTTATAGATTAAATTTTGTTTTGTGTAATTTCATATTTTTTTTTTAATGTGGTTCTTATATGCACAGAATTTTGTTTATTTTCTCATTAGTCAGTTTGCCATGCTATGAGTCAGTATCTGACTACGATATAGTCTTAAACCAAGTGTTAGGTGTGTGACCTTCCTATTTTATAATTAGATATATATATACACCTACACATACAAAAATTCTCTTCCCAAAATCATCTTGAAAACTAGTGTTAAAAATTGTTATGCCATTCAGATGAAGGCTGTTTCACAATGGAGTTGTCAAAGGAATTTTTCCCAAAGACATTTAATTAAATGGAGCTATCATCCCTCTTACTTTGCTCTGAACTTGCACGAATTGCCGAGATGAAACTGAGGAAAAATCGAGGTTATATTTTAGACGACGGTGACGCGAATTACAAAATTATGTTATTTAGGGATTGTGAAAAGGGAGATATTACGTGATATTACGTGTTTGATGTGAGTGTTGTAGAAATACTTTACTTTGGGTTCTCTTAAACCGGTCTATATAGAGATATATGTATCAATTAATTCACATTTAAATGGCTTGCACACGCGCGCGTGAGCGCGTGTATGTGTGCGTGCGCATGTGTGCACTTCGTACATTCTATCTCTATCTATATTTGTATCTATATCTGTTTATATATCTGTCTCTATATGTATTTATATTATGTATATTCCATATCTATCTACCTATCTTTCTGTCCACCAATCTATCTATCTATCAATTTGTATACCTGCCAATCTGTCAATCTATCAATTTTATCTGTTTGTCTATCTATCTATCTATATATGTATACGTCTGTGTATATCTATGTATATATGTATATATATGTAGTAATAAAACGTTATTAAATACTAATTTCCTTACTTTCACATACACATACAAATATGTATATATATGTGTCTGTGTGTGTGTATT
>NC_061829.1:7386221-7393721 GCF_019202785.1 Penaeus chinensis | reverse complement strand
GCATGAATCCTTCAAAATAAACTTGGAACAAGTACGAAATAGATCACCCTTTGAAACAAAAAATATTTATCTCTTATTTACAAGTATATGCATATACAATTCCGAGCTTGAATTGACGTAAAGTCAGTTGAAGTGGAAAGTATCACAGGAAACAAGGGGACGTCACGTATTACAGTTAAGAAAGGACATTATGTATTTCTCAAGATAAACAAAACTCAACTTGAGCTTCATAGAGAGAGGCCATACAACAAAATATCAGTGCTAACTGTTATAACTATACACAAAAATAGCATCCACATCCTCCGGGTACATTTAATTACTATCTATGAACCCGTGCAATATTTCTAAAGACAAAGGAACAGTTTCTTTCCTTTGTTACAGTCGGGAAGGGTACATCCCTTTTAGAAAAATAAAATGTCATCATTATCTTCATCATCAATTAAATGTTACTGAAATGATTATAAAAAAGTAATGATATTATTAGACTAGCAAGGAATGAAATTCTAACATTTTTTTTTTTTTTTGTTTTGATAATGGAATAGTCTGCAAAGATGAATTTGATTTGATTTTGAAAAAAAAACATTGTGCATGAATCTCTCTAAAATATTAATGAACTATTTATAAGTGACACCCAGGAAGGCAAACATGTAGAGAAATGAACCTAATCACTCAAAAACTTCATTTTCAACATCCGTGGTTTAAATTATTCATTGTGCTTTCATAAAAATAAATAAATGAATAAATAACGGGGCAGTGAAATGAAATTGAATAAGGGAAGGCCTAAAAAAATAGATAAAGTATTTATTTATAGCTAAGCACCTATCATTATTTAAATCAGATGCATAAGATCAGCTGTCATTTACTGAAGAAGGAATTATGCGCATTTTTGTCGGAAATTATAGTTATCCTACCCTATATTCATAGCATCCTGGGTCACTATCCAAGCGGGACATCGCTTGCATGAATATATTTTCAAGTAATATCAACCCTTTTTAACATTTTTGTCCTTCATGTTATCTACTTTCGCAATTACGGTTTAATACTTTATTTCTCTATGTGACTTTATGGGGAATGTCTAAAAGAAAGTGATACATCGTTCGAGGTTACTCTGTTATTCTCGGTACGCTACCTTGTGTCTGAAAATTCTTCACCAGTATTTACATCCTGTTGCACTATATCTATCAAATTTTACTTTTGGTAAAAAATGTATTGGATATTTAAAGTTTAATTACTTTATGTCAAGCTCATACCATCGCCCAAACGAAGTAGAGATCGAGTTGCTGAAGGAAATACTTGGATAAATACTGTGGATAAATAGTATCAAACAATATGCTATAAACTTAAGAATATCTATATACCGAATAAAAAAGTGTAATTTAACTTTAAAATTTTTTTTTTTGATTTATAGACTCATCATTGAACGTTACTTATTACAATTACTACATAATGGAGGTTTAGCCCAGCCGCAGAAAACAGGGCACTGGTGCGTGTTTCAATAATGGAGCTATGGCAAGTTTGGTCGTAAATTAGTAGGTCACAGTGGGGCTTTTGTGACTCACTGAGAAAGGATTTTGCCAACTTGTTACTTAGTTGCGTTAATATTGCCCACGAACTCTGAATAGGGCCATAGTATTCTCCCAAAATGGTGTATTGTAAGTGAAACTGAACTTGATATGTCATTCATATTGATATTGTTTTTTTTTGTTAATATCTTCTCAGATGCCAAATACGAATCGAGTCTTATAATGCTTTCGAGAGTTATAAATTATACTAAGGTATGCGGAAAGTCATAATACTTGCAGACAATCCTATTAATGAACTCGAGAGCGTGAGAAGGAAGAGGCTAAGGAGAAGGAGGAGGAGAAGAAGAAGAAGAAGAAGAAGAAGAAGAAGAAGAAGAAGAAGAAGAAGAAGAAAAGGAAGAAGAAGAAAAAATAAAAATATAAATAAAAATATAAATAAATAGAAGAAGAAGGAGAAGGAGAAGGAGAAGGAGAAGGAGAAGGAGAAGGAGAAGGAGAAGGAGAAGGAGAAGGAGAAGGGGGAGAAGGGGGAGAAGGGGGAAGGGGGAGAAGGGGGAGAAGGAAAGAAGGGGGAGAAGGAGAAGGAAAGAAGGGGGAGAAGGAGGAGAAGGAGAAGGAGAAGGAGAAGGGGGAGAAGGGGGAGAAGGGGGAAGGGGGAGAAGGGGGAGAAGGGGGAGAAGGGGGAGAAGGAAAGAAGGGGGAGAAGGAGAAGGAGGAGAAGAGAAGAGAATTGAGATAGATAGATAGATAGATAGATAGACAGAGAATGATAGACAGTTAAGTAGATAGAGGGGGGGGGGAGATAAATGGTAGATAGACAGATTGATAGAAATCGGTAAATAGGTAGGTTGATAAATACATAGATAGAAATAGATAGACAAACGAAAAAGCAGACATAAAAACCTAAAACCTGAGAATGTGGAGCCTACAAGAACCTCAGAGTTTATCATCAACATAAAGCAGCAAATGAATCAAGCAGCACATTACAGTAAACCATCTTTTCTCCTCTGCACAAGGAGGTCGTATACATTAAGGCGTTTCCCCCCCACCTTTATATCCAATAAAACAACTTCTGAAGCTCTTATTTCAGGATCTTGGAGCAAGGTAGTTTGTTCTTACAAAAAATAAGGCGCTCCCACACGCACACACACTCACGCACAAACGCGCACAGACGCACACACACACACACACACACACACACACACACACACACACACACACACACACACACACACACACACACTAATGTTCATTGTCACTTTCCTGCGCAATAAAGCGGATGAAATAAGCAAGAGATTTAACATACTCTTAACATTTGCTTTCCCAACCATCACCGAGAGCTTCTGATGTTCCGCTGGGCGCATTACGGGCGAGGGTCAGCACTCCCCAAAATCCCTGCCTGTGTAGTGGCTTATCACCCCATCAGGGGCCTACTCCTCCCAAACCCCGGCACACACCTCAAGACTAGTTATCTAATATTTTTGAACGATATGAATGCAACTTAATTATCGCAGTAGACCGGTTTTTCACAGTTTACCACCACATCAGCAACGCCGTTAACCAAATCCTTAGATCTCTCTCAGGACACTACTTACCACCAACGCCAATGACCCTATTCATCTTCAACGATCGTTACGCCCATCCGCGCCCACAGACAAGTTCGGGAGGAATCTTGTCATACCCATGGTTTATGCCAGCAACGTCAGCACACATTTTCCATGACTGTTCACAAATTTGAAACTATAACGTGTCCGCACTTTGAGGTTTATATCTTTTTGTACATACTCTGACAGTGTTTAGTAAATTGGGTACCTCCGAGGGTTTACGTCATTATTAAAAGGGAAACACGATCAAATGATAGGAACAATAGAAAATCAAACTGCATTATTAGAATATTTCGATGCTGAAATGTTAAACGTATGTATACAAATCTACTTATCAAGTAATTAGTAAATAATTGATAATACAATTTTTGATGTACTAATATTGGTCAGTGGACATAAAGATAGGAAATGTATGGTAGATAGTCATTATAAACAAAGTATAAGACAAACCAAATCTACCAAATTCTGACCGTCTCGCGTATTTTAGCTGTGGCCCTGGCCGATAGATGGCACTGATGCGATTATGAGAACTTCCGATATTAGCATTTCTCTTTCAAAGAGGAAGTTCAGTCGATCGTGGGGAGGGGGGAGGGGGCACTTCTTGGCAGAAAAGGGCACCAGGAGCACAGCAACCACGACAAAAGAAACTTTTAAAAAATACCGTGATAGATCATGATTTTTTTCCCACTCGGCAGTTTCTCGATAATCACGACCAGACCTATAACTTCTAAAATTGTTTTCAAAGGAGTATTAGCATACCTTCATGTGAGCGTTTTATAAACTTTACAGAGCTTAAAAAAATCAAATCTATAATAAAACTTTAACCTTAAACATAACACATTCATGGATATTAATGTCAACAATATGCATCATAATAGATACAGTTTTTTCTTAAGGATTTTGGAAAATATTTCAGTCTAATATTATTACAATTGTTTTACTGTTGATTTGTTAAGATTATTATTCATAAAAGATTACATTTGTAATGAAAAAAAAAAAATTACCCACTTCACATGGCACGATGTAAAGGCCCGAAAGTGGTTATCAATTCAAAAGCGTTTCGTCGATGATTTTACGAAATCCATTATTAAACAGAAAGAGAGAAAAATCATGCATTCAAAGATTTTACGAAATATTTCACTTTGATGCCAATATAGAATGAAAAAAAAATCATTACCAAACAGGGTCATAATAATTTAATTCTGATACACACACGCACACACACACACACACACACACACACACACACTAGATACATACATACATATGTATTTACATATATATACACACACACACACACACACATGCCTACATACACACACACACAAACATAAACACAAACACAAACACAAACACAAACACAAATACAAACACACACACTAACACAAACACACACCCACATATATACATATACATATAAACACACACATACAAATATGTATATATAGTCAATACAACTTAGAAAAAACCCAGTACTCCACGAGAGAAGACCCTAAGTTCACCGGAGGCTGAGCTTAAAGTTCGGAATAAGTAACCCTGGCGAGCGTGAGGTAAGGGAGGCGGGCCGTAGTTGCATGGGCGAGGAGAGCGAGTGTCATACTGAGTGCTTGGAGATGTTGCTTGGCCTATTTTGCAACTTTGAGTGTCAAGGTGTCTTGCAAAACAAGCGCCGTGCTTGAGAATGGCGAGGGAAAGTTGTCTTGTGATTTTTCTTTTTTTGTTTATTTCATTATTTTGAAAGAGAGAGAGAGAGAGAGAGAGAGAGAGAGAGAGAGAGAGAGAGAGAGAGAGAGAGAGAGAGAGAGAGAGAGAGAGAGAGAGATTGAGATTGAGAGAGAAATAATGGGAGAGGGGGGGAGGGATATATATCTATATATATATATCTATATATATATATATATATATATATATACACACATATTTATACATATATATATATAATATACATTATATATATAAATATATATATATATACACATTTATATATATATATATATATATATATATATATATATATATATGTATCTCTCCCTCCCTCTCTCTCTCTCTCTCTCTCTCTCTCTCTCTCTCTCTCTCTATATATATATATATATATATATATATATATATATATTGATGATGGCAATGACGATAAGAAAACTAATAATGATGCGGATAATAACAATGGTGATGACAATGACGATAATGATACGGATAATAATGATGATCACCAGAATAAAGCAGATAAGAACTATAACACTTACAATAACCAACGTCTTGATACTATAATTAAAAACAATCAAGAAAAATCCACAACGCCCACAAAGAAAACACGAAGAGCTTTGGGCGACGGACTCTAAAACCCGCAGCAGGGGGTGAGATTGACAGGCCGGTTGGATCTGACGAAATGATTTAGAAAAAAAAAAAAAAAAAAAAAAGAGAGGGAGAGAAGGAGAAATTGATGATAATATTGGGTGGAACAGGACTGGAATGGCGATGGAATTCGGATCATTGTGGCATTCCAGTGATTAAGCTCTCTGATAAATTATAGAATTATTGGAGAAAGATATTGCGAATATCACCATTTCGATTGATGGAAAAAGTGGGGGGGGGGGGGGGTTAAAAAAAAGGGCAATAGGTAATGGAAAATGATATTTCGCGTGTCACTGTTTCGGAAAATCGGAACGAAAAAAAAAAAAAAAAAAGAAAGATATTAAATCAAATTACAGCGATCGTGTTTAAAAAATCCTGAAGTGTGCTCCCTCCACGTAGGAATTAATCTCGCAAATGTCCTTCGCCTTTGAAATAGTGTTTTTTTTTTGTTTTTTTTTAAATTATTATTAATATTTTTTAACGACGTAAAAGGCTATATGGATCGTTAGTCTTTGAAAGGTCGTTTTGTTTTATTTCCCGAATATCTACTTATTAGAGGTCGCAGATTTCGATCATTTAAAAAAATCCATGCATTAGTTTTAGATAAAAAAAAAAAAAAAAAAACGAAGAAAATACAATAACTGATATCAAATACGGTTTCTCCCTTAAGTGGCATCAGGTCATAAATTTTAACCTACGAGAATGCGGTACGATGTAGATTAACTGTGACAGGTCTTCACATTAAGTTTTTATTTTTGTGAGAAAACAAAATTCTCATATTTCTGTGCCAATTTTCGATTTCTATGAGCAGGAATGGAGTGTTTTATTCATGACCTATTTCGCCTTTTTATTCAATTCCAATAAAAATACACCGACTTACAAAAACGTGGCCCAATTGGAGACTTGTCCTTGTCTTGTCACTGCGTCACGTATCCAGTCTGCTGGATAGTCACCACCCGGTCGTTAAGCGAAATTTGGACCCCTACGTCGCCTTCGCCAGCTGATAAAATAAGAAAAAAATAAAAATAAAATGAAAAGAAAGAAAGAAAGAAAGAAAAAATGTGTATAATTGGTTGTGGAGCCAGGGAGAGGTCATACACATATACACAAAACATTACATACAGTAAAAAGGGGGCCATTGTAAGGGGCAAATGCTATTAGGGTATATCCTCGTCAGATATAAAATGAGGGATTGATTATGTCTGCAGGAGACCTTTTGAAGGGGGAAAAAACGTATATCAAACATACAAAAAAAAAAAAAAAAAAAAAAAAAACTAACTTCATTTGCTAAATAAATATATCAATCCAATCCAGAGCATTAATTATATTTTCAAAAAAAAAAAAAAAAATCGTAATTGGAGGTCCTTTAAACACCATTAGAGTAAACCTCGCCCCCGCCCCCCTTTAGATACAATGGGGGGGGAGGGTGGGGGCAAGGGAAACTTCATAAAGGCGAAAATCCTTGACCATACAATTACTTTTAGCCACTTTAACGCTAAACGGTTCCCTTACGCGACTGTAGCGATGTAGTTTTTTCTTCTATAATTCAAGATCATTGTTATTACCATCATATTCATTATTCTAAGTTGCGTCATGTTACTAGTATAATCATCATCATCATCATCATCATCGTTATCGACTTCACCATCGTCATCGTCATGATCATAATCATCATGATCATTATCATGATCATCGTCATCCTCACCATCCTTAAATCGTCGTCATCATCACCATCGTCATCATCGTCACCGTCATCATCGTCATCGTCATCATCATCATTATCGTCCTCGTCATCATCGTCACCGTCTTCATCGTCCTCGTCATCTTCGTCATCGTCATTATCGTCATCGTCATCATCATCGTCATCGTCATCATCATCGTCACCGTCACCGTCATCATCGTCACCGTCATCATCGTCACCGTCATAATCGTCATCGTCATCATCGTCACCGTCATCATCGTCATCATCGTCACCGTCATCATCGTCATCGTCATCATCGTCACCGTCATCAACGTCATCG
>NC_061829.1:7371221-7373721 GCF_019202785.1 Penaeus chinensis | reverse complement strand
GACTATCTTGTTTTCTGTTTATATCTACCATGTTATCTGTTTGTTTATTTAGTTATCTGTCTATATCTTATCTATTTATCTGTCTCTATTCATCTTTTATCTACTTCTAGCTATCTGTACATCTCTATCTATCTATCTATCTATTTATCTATACTGTTTATATATCTGTACATCTCTATCTATCTATGTTTATCTTTGCGCAACTATCTGCCTGTTTTTGTGTATATCTCTGTCTCTCTATGTGTATCTATCTATTTGTCTATATATATCTATATCTATATCTATATCTATCTATCTATCTATCTATCTATCTATCTATATATATATATATATATATATATATATATATATATATATATATATGTGTGTGTGTGTGTGTGTGTGTGTGTGTGTGTGTGTGTGTGTGTGTGAATCTCTCTCTCTCTCTATTTCTGTCTATTTGTCTATCCCTATTTAACTGCATCTATCTATCCCTATCTATCTTCTATCTCTGTCCATCTAAATAAATATTTGTCTGGCTTCAATAGGTTTATCTATCTATCACAGTATTCATCTGTTCCACTATGAATAGGAACATCATTCCTGCAAATTTGTAAGATTGCTTGAAGTCAGATTACATAGTTGGAGAATATTGCATCGCAAGTTAAAACCCCAGATGCAATTACTTGCGGGGAGCCAAGCTAACCTTTCCAGAGATCGAGGCATTAAGGGCAGTTCCAGTTCGATCCCCAATGTAGACGGGTCTCTCCCTTCGGCCGCGACCCCAGGCAAATCAGGCCGAGGAGAACCATTTAAGCTCCTACTCAAGGGGACAATGTCTTCTTTCCTCTTCAGCCTCGCCTCCAGGACGGGCATCGTACGAACATAATTTCTCAAGATCGTCGCTGGTTCCTTAGAGTTAGTAATATGTACAATGGGTTTCCTTTTCACCAAGCAGATCAGTATAGAGCCTCTTTTTTCTCGATAGAATTATGTGTATCTATCTATCTATCTTTACTCTGTCTTTTTATCTATTTAAATATCTACTTACAAAATCTGTGTATCTGTGTATCTATGTACCTAGCAGTCTATCTCAATTTGTCTATTTGTCTGTCTATCGTAATGTCTCCTTCTCTGCCATTCTCCATGATGTAAGATGTCAATTAGTGTTCTGGGGCGAATACTGTCTATAATAATTCGCTTTTTTATTGTTCGCAGATACTTAAAACCCTACCATTATTTGAAGCAGATAACACAGACACAGACGCACACACACACACACACACACACACATTATATATATATATATATATATATATATATATATATATATATATGTATATGTGTGTGTGTGTATATATGTATATTATGTATATCCCTCTTTTTTTTATCTCTCTCCCTCTCTTTCTTTCAAAGTTAATTTATTGTTTATTGTGTTGCAATAATGTTAAAGGACAAGAGAAAGATTGACTATAACATGTGAAACAAAATAACATCAGTGATAATAATAATGATAATAGTGATAACCATCATCACACACACACACACACACACACACACACACACACACACACACACACAGAGACACACACACACACACACATACACACACATACGTACACATACATATGTATATATGTGTGTGCGTGTGTATGTATGCACACACACACACACACACACACACACACACACACACACATACACACGCGCGCGCGCGCACACACACACATAAATATATATGTGTGTGTGTGTGTGTGGACGAACAGTCATATACATACATACACACACACACACACACACACACACACACACACACACACACACATATATATATATATGTGTGTGTGCGTGTATACAAATATGTACATACAGGCTAAATCTGCACGTGTGTATGTATTAATATATGTACCTCTTTGCCTAACTAAACTATAGAGATGAACTAATGAAAAACTTTCAAACAAAAAGTAAATCTGATGAAATAAAACAAACCAACAAACAAAAAAATCTCCAGAAGCTCATATCCCTAATCTAAACAACAAAATTAAGTCTTTATTACGAGCTCACGTTTCTATACAAGAACACGTCTACATGTTTTTTTTTTTTTTTCACTCAGAACCATCTACATCACACGAAATAAAATTCAATCAAAGCTACATTTCTAAGGGATAAAGGAAGACTTATCTGTGTGTGGAAAGCTGTTACACAAATTAGTATGAGATTTTCCTTAGAAATCTTATATTAGCTTGTACGGAAATTTGTACGACACGTGCATTGTTGGGCAGACTTAGATATTAAAAGGGAAGAAGGAGACAGACAAGATTTAATCTAATGCAAGTAAGTAAAGGAATGCACTGAGATAGAGGCAGAAATTGTGGGAGAAAGAGAGAAACAGAGGGAGGGATAGATTGATAGATAAAAACAGAGAGATAGATAGATAGAGATAGAGATCTGATTTGATTTGATAAGTTTATTACGTCCAGTGGAAGACAGACAATTTTACAAAGAAATACAAGAGTTGCGT
>NC_061829.1:7353721-7361221 GCF_019202785.1 Penaeus chinensis | reverse complement strand
GACCCCATAGCAAAATCAGCATGTGGCAAGCAAAGAGTGGATATAAATGTTGGAGTAACTCTTGCTAGGATTTTACACATCATTAAAGCTTCTTCCAAAGGGGATTTGACGGAGTTGATCAATTCTCAACGGCCCGAAAGCTGTAGCATAAGCTCTTTTACCGGTTTACGCAAGATGTAATTATCTATGGTTTACATTAAACAAGAACAAGACAGGCTTGGATATAGATTTTATTGGAAGGTCAGTATAGTTTGTAATATTGAAGAAACTAAGTATAAACTGTGTACTGAGGAAAATACTTGTACATTCTCTTTCAGTGTCATGTGTTACAGCCTTTCAGATCACCTAGCACGAGGTACAGAGAATCAAGTCATCTGATGCCTAAGAAGGTATGCTTATTATGTACCCTAAATTTGAAATGTAGTATCGCATGACCACATATCAAATCTAACAATGTCTTTCCACGCCCATGCTGTATACCGGCGTGATAAATGAGCAGATAAAAGACTATTTAATTATTTTTTCCGTTTAACTGATATAATACAGATCATAATAATGTTATAGCCTAGTATTCCAACGTAATATTATTGCATAAAGCTAAGTCCATGCATCAAATGTACCACAGCTTCCCCACGTGAAATAAAAGACCAAAATAAACTAAAGCAGTTAGGATTACGAACGATCCATTACGACTGCAATAGGACCAGCCTTATCCTTAGACATATCCCATATTCTTTCGAAGAAATAAATACGATATACTGTCATGTATCCGGCTGTAGGTTTCTAACAGCGACTCGCTCTACGTCACAGTGCAGCGCGTGAAAGTGAGCTGGTGAGTGGTACCAGCATTATTTATGAAAGGGATAACGACAATGATAATGACAATGCGAATGATAGTGATAGTAGTATTGGTAATAATATGATAATGATAACAATAGTAACGTCAATTATAATGATAAGGGGAAAGCTAATGATAATGATAGTAATAACAACAATGATAATGATAGTACTGATAAGAACAATGATAATAATGATAATGGTAATGATAATAATAATGATGATAACAGTAATAACAATGATGATAGCGATAATGATAATGATAACGATAATAACAACGATAACAATGAAATGGTGATAATGAAAGTAATAAGGATAATGAAGATAATGATAACGTTGAAGATGGTGATGATGATGATATTAGAAATAATAATAATATTATTATCATTGATAATAATAATGATAATAATAGTAATGGTAATGATAATAATAATAATAACAATAACGATGATAATAACTATAATGATAATACAATAATGATAATGATAATAACAACTGCAAGGATAATAATAAATATCATAATGATGAAATAATAATGTTTATAATAATTTAAGAAAATGATGATGAAAATTATTGCTATTATTATCATTATAATTATTATTATTATTATTATTATTATTATTATTATTATTATTATTATTATCATTATTATCATGTTTTATATTATTATCATTTTTTATATTATTATTATTATTATTATTATTATTATTATTATCATTATCTTTACTATCATCATTATAACTATCATTATCAATATGATTAATATAGTTATTAATAATACTATTATTATTATCATTATTATCATCATTACTATTATTATTGTTATCATTCTCATTATTATCACCATCATCATTATCATTATGTTATCATTACTATTACCATTGCTATCATTACTATTGTTATTATCATTAATATTGTTTTATCACTATTATTATTATTGCTACTATCACCATTATTGAAAGATGGAATAATGCATTGTCACAGTGATACAGGGTCGTACTCGTCATCGTGGCTCATATGCGGAGTGGCAGAGGTTCGTGTCGTGGTCAGGGCAATAATAATGATCATGATGATAATGATGATAATAATCATATGGCAGATAACAATGATAATGGTAATGATGATAATGATAACGGTAATAGTATGATAATAGTAATAATAATAATATCAATGATGATGATAATAATGACAATAGTAAGAATGATAATAATGATAATGGCAATGGTAATAATAATAATAATAATGATAATAATAATAATGATGATGATAATAGGAATGATAATAAAGATAATAGTAATAATGATGATAATAATAATAGCAATAATAATAATAATGATAATAATAACGATAATAATAATGATAATAATAATAATAAAGATAATAATAATAATAATAATAATAATAATAATAATAATAATAACAATAATAACAATAATGATAACAAATAATGATAATAACAGTAATGATGATAATAATAGTAATAATAATGGCAATGATAATAATGATTATAATGATAATAATGATAATAATGATAATAATGATAATAATGATAATAATGATAATAATGATAATAATGATAATATCAATAGTGAAAATTATAAAATTTATAGCAATTATGATAATAATAATGAAAATGGTAATAATAGTAAAACTGATAATAATGATAATAATGATAATAGTAATAATGTTAATAATACTAGTAATAATGATAATATTAATAATAATAATGATAATAATAATGATGATAATGACAATGATAATGCTAATGCTAATGATAATGATAATATTCATATAATGACAGTGATAGTGATAATTAAAATAGTAATGATAATAATAGTAATACAAATGAAAAGATGATGATGAAGATGAAGACAAAATGAAGGTACAGATAAATATAAAGATAAAGATAAAGATAATAAAAAATAAAGATAAAGATATAGATACAGATAAAGATAGCAATAAAGATAATAATAGTAACAATAATAATACTAATCATAATAATAATCATAATCGTAATGGTAATAATAACAACAACAATTATAATAACAATAATAGTAATAATAATAATGATAATAAAAAACAATGTTAATGATAATAATAGTCGTACAGGTAGCAGTAGTAATACAAGTAGTAGTAGTTCTACTAGTAGCAATAGTAGTAGTAGTATTAGCAATAGTAGTAATAGTAGTAGTAGAAATAGTAGTAGTCGTAATAGTAATAGTAGTAGCAGCAGTATTATTATTATTATTATTATTATTATTGTTGTTATTATTATTATCATTATTATAATTATTATTAGTAGTTGTTGTAGTAGCAGCAGCAGAAACAGTAGCAGAAGTATTAACAATATCAGTGGTAATGATGACAGAAGTAGTAGTAGTAGTAATAGTAGCAGAAGTAGTAGTAGTAGTAATAGTAGCAGAAGTAGTAGTAGCAACAAGAGTATATCTTGGTAATTTTCAAGACGGTAGGTTTGCACAGTAGCTTAGAACACTCATTATTGGATATCATATCATATTTGCTAATCGTTCTTTTTTCTTGAACTAAGAAATCCTAAAAAAAAAAAAAAAAAAAAAAAAAAAAAAAACTTCTTCGTGAAGTTTAATATGAGATAAACTAAAATCCATCTAAATATTGTGAGAAAAATGTAAATTCGTATGAAATCCTTCTCATTCCTCCATCGCAGCTAACCCAAATTCCCACGGAATCTACAGCATCTATTTAATCTACAATACCTTTATAATCAACGAAGGAAATGAAATATTTACTCAGTTCCCGGTACGCTAAGCTTGGAGGCTGCGTTACAACAGAATCTGAATTACTATGCTTAGTAATTTCATCCTGGCTTGGTTTTTCATTATTTTTTTTTTAATCATGAATAGAAACAAAACATAATGGAGTGGAATTCAAGCTTAGGGCCTTTTAGGATGCCATTAGTCAATACAATTCACTACAAGATCAGATCTAAATGGGAGTGAGTCTTGGGGATGCTATTTTACCGTCATATTCGAGAGAGCTTGCGAATGTAGAGTAGTTTATTCTTATCTATGTCTTCACAAGCGTGCTGCAGCTTCCTTACTTGGTACGTGAAGAAAGTGACCATACTTAAAGATACCCGTAATGTTTCTGCGTAACTGAGGCGATACATTTATGTCTTATTTTATGACAAACTTTGAAGTAAATATAATTTATCTTCACTAAAATCTGTTTCAAACGTGACTTATCAAATAGCGAGAGAGAGAGAGAGAGAGAGAGAGAGAGAGAGAGAGAGAGAGAGAGAGAGAGAGAGAGAGAGAGAGAGAGAGAGAGAGAGAGAGAGACAGAGAGAAAGAGAGAGAGAGAAAGAGAGAGAGAAGAGAGAGAGAGAGAGAGAGAGAGAGAGAGAGAGAGAGAGAGAGAGAGAGAGAGAGAGAGAGAGAGAGACAGAAAAAGAAAGAGAAAGAGAAAGAGAAAGAGAGAGAGAGGGAGAGAGAGAGAGAGAGAGAGAGAGAGAGAGAGAGAGAGAGATAGATAGATAGATAGATAGATAGATAGATAGAGAGATAGAGAGAGAGAGAGTACATCAAGTAACTCATACAAAGCCAAACGCAGTCATACATTTATACCCTGCAGAATGGTGTCTTTTAGTCTCCTGGATCATTAACATACACATATCTGTCAGTATATATATATGTATATGTACACACACACACACACACACACACACACACACATATATATATATATATATATATATATATATATATATATATATATATATATATACATATATATACACATATATGTATACACTTCTCTCACGCGCACATAAATATCTATACATATACTGGCGGAAATAAACGAAACAAAGACGTTTCCTCCTCTGCTCTTCCCCCAAAATTTGCAAGCTAATGTTCAACATCCGTAACATTTTTATTATATCGCTTTCGCATGCAACGAGGACCGTAAAGTCACCACAGTAAGATACACTCGTCGGCTATGTACACACACACACACACACGCGCGCTTGTTCCATTTACATGCATAAGGTGTTGCTTTATCTTTGCTTAAATGATATTTCTCACTCGGGCCTTTGTCTTGCACAGTATTCAGATGCACACAGAAAGGAAAAGAGTTCAGTATACTTTATTTTTGTGGACTCTTTATGGTTCGTTCCATTGCGTCCTCGTCAAAAGATGAAAATTCGGGCTTTCGTACTTTGTAACTGTAAGTATATTCTAGTAGTTTATATTTTGATGAATATTCACGTGTGTCAATTTTAACCAACGCAAGAAATTAGTATATTGATATTTCAATAACTTTAGTGACACTATATATATATATATATATATATATATATATATATATATATATATATATATATATATATATATATATATATATATATATATATATATATATATACCGTTTTCTAAACTGTGTTATCATTTTCAAAGAGATATACCGAGCATATATACCAAATCAAACTGCACTAAATCTATAATATTTTATTCTATTACCATGCCACCGATATGTTAACTGGTGACAAAACAAAGAAAATAAATACAAACACAGGTTTCAGCAAGGTTCGTTTGCAACACGGGCGTGACAACTCAAATGTCTAGGTTGCAATTTATGTCCAGCGCACCCGGGTCTAGTTGGGAAATAAAATGTTGTACATTTACACGTTCAAGTGGACTGTTCAAGCACTTGCGTAAAGAGTACATTGTTTTATATATATTTTTATGCTTGTTTACTTTTATTTCGAACATTAGTTGCAGAGCACATGTTTTATTTTTTATTTTTGTTTTGTTTTCATTTTGTTTTCGTTCATGCTCTCTCTTGCTGGTTCAGACCATGTGTAGGAGTATTGTTTTTTTCCCTTTTCCTTTCATTTACTTCACCCTTTAAATGTTCAAAGGGAAGATGTTAAACAGAGTATAGACGTGTCTGTTTTTATTTGAATATTGTTTTTCTCGTTTATCAGACGTTCTCCTTTCTATATTTTTTTTTCCTTTGATTTCCCCTCTTTTGCAATTGAAATGTGTATATAAATTGTAATCTTCTCACATCAACCTTATGATGTAGGGGACCGGCGTGATAAAGTCTTAACCTGTATTATCTTCCACGTGGAGGATTTACTCGGATAAAGGGACAAAGGAAGGGAGGAAGAGGAGGAAGGGAGGAGGAGGAGGAGGGGAAGAGAGGAGGAGAGAGAGGAAGAGGAGGGGGAGGAAGAGGAGGAGGGGAGGAGGATGAGGGGAAGAGAGGAGTAGAGAGAGGAAGAGGAGGGGAGAAGGAAGAGGGGAGGAGGAGGGGAGGAGGAGGAGGGGAAGAGAGAAGGAGAGAGAGGAAGAAGAGGGGGAGGAAGAGGAGGAAGGGCGGAGGAGGAGGAGGAGGGGAAGAGAGGAGGAGAGAGAGGAAGAGGAGGGGGAGGAAGAGGAGGAGGGGAGGAGGAGGAGGAGGGAAGAGAGGAGGAGAGAGAGGAAGAGGAGGGGGAGGAAGAGGAGGAAGGGAGGAGGAGGAGGGGAAGAGAAGAGGAGGGAGAGGAAGAGGAGGGGAGAAGGAAGAGGGGAGGATGAGGAGGGGAGGAGGAGGAGGGGAAAAGAGGAAGAGGGAGAGGAAGAGGAGGGGGAGGAAGAGGAGGAGAGAAGGAGGAGGGGGGGGGGAGGAGGGGAGGAGGAGGAGGGAGGAGAGGAGGGAGGAGAAGGAGGGGGAGGAGGAGGAGGGGAGGAAGAGGAGGAGGGGAGAAGGAGGAGGGGAGGAGGAGGAGGAGGAGGAGTAAGAGGAGGAGGGGAGGAGGAGGAGGAGGGGGGAGGGGAGGAGGAGGAAGGGGAGGAGGAGGAGGAGGACCAGGAGGAGGAGGAGGAGGAGGAGGAGAAGGGAGTGGAAAGGAGGAGGAGGACAAGGAGGAGGAAGAGGAGGAGGAGGAGGAGAGGGGGAGGAGGAGGAACGGGAGGAGGAGTAGTAGGAGGAGGAGGAGGAGAAGGGAAGAGAAGGAAGAGGAGGAGGAGGAGGAGGAGGAAGAGGAGTAAAAAGATACGATGAGGATAAAGAGAAAACGAATAAAAGACGGAAAGAAGAAAACTGATGAAGAAGGAATATAAGAAAGAGAAATAATGAGAAAGGTGGACATAAAAGAAGGTGAATGGTGGGCGAAAATAAGGATGATTAGAAGAAATGAAACACGGACTGAGGAAAAGGAATAAAAGAGGAGGAAAAAAGTAAGAAAGGAAGAAGAATACAGGGAGGAGGAAGAAGAAGGAGGGGAGGAGAATGAAAAGAAAGAGGACGAGGAGAGATACGAGAAAGAGAATGAGAATACGAGAAAGAGAAAGGAGAAAGAGAAAGAGCAGAGGTCGGGAAAGAAACGTGAAAAAAAGGAAAAGGAAAGGAAGAGATTCGATGGAAAATAAAAGAGGAAGAAACTGACGAATGACAGAATGAGGAGAAAAAGATAAGAGAGAGAGAAAGGGGAGAAGGCAAAGGGGACAATTAAAGGTCAGATGACGAAGGAGGCCAAAGATGAAACAAAATTACGTCTTTCTGATTTTTTATTTCTTTTCATTATCATCACTTTGTTCCGTCTCTTTCTCTGCCTCCCGCTATCTCTTTCTTTTGTTCGTTCTCTGTCTGTCTGTTTGTCTGTCTATATGTTTGCCTCTCTGTCTGTCTGTCTGTTTG
>NC_061829.1:7321221-7326221 GCF_019202785.1 Penaeus chinensis | reverse complement strand
TGAACCTTGCAACAACATATCTGGCTGAAACTCATTGTTGCAAACAGCTGTGACGACGATTTGCTGATAGAAATAGAGCAATGTTACCTGCGAAAGGGTGAGCTTATAATAAAAGGCGAGAACTGATCTGTCACCTCATCGAAGGAACAAGCAGAGGTGATCAGCCCTTTTGAAACAAGAGCACGAGGAAAAGTTGACGTCGAGAACGAACGAACTAGACCAAGGACCAGGAAGAAGAAGAGGACGAGAAGGACAAGAAACCGAGAGGATGGATCGAGGACAGTGCGAGTGAGATTACCAGCCAGTCAGGTTCAGGTCGCCTCGTGAGGCAAATCAAATGGCGCCACGAAGGCGAGGCTCCAGTAGGTGGCCGAGAAATATGGCATGCACATAAGATCATGATCACACCTGCGTACCAGAAGACCACGTGGCTCCATGTGTGTACCACGAGGGATCCATGTCGCTTCAATCCATCGGACCGGCTGACCCCGTTTGGCCCTCGCTCGCACCACGAGATCGTTCCGTCCAGAACACCAACGCGTCCGGCCCTTCGCTGGCTGGGGCGCGCCATGCACTCTGCGCTTGCTCCCAGACATCGTCTCGTATTTTCAATTACTTGTGTTACACTCTTCATCAATAAAGAGCCAAGCTGTTAACTACTATCAGCGACCAACCAATATTGTATTTAGGCCCACAGCCTCCTACAGTATGCCTGTCAATAAGGGTTATTATTAAGCCCCAGGCATGAAAAATCAATCATAGTAGCGTCAGGAAATCTATAGTTCCGTGTATTTGAAATATCAGTGTACATTCTGTTAAACAACCATAAATCCAAAATGAAGGAAACCAAAAGTTGCCGCGACTAATATTTTGCAACCGATCGGAGACAAAAAAAAAAAAAAACTTTATGTGTGGATGGTATCTGAAAGACATTGAACTTCTCACTGATCATAATCCTATGGGAAAAATCATGTTTTGTTTCAGTGTATTTGTGCCGTAGAGAGAGTGCATAGGCAATCCCATCACGTTTTTATAATGAAGTGGAATACTAAGTATAATTGAGTTTAAACTTGTACAGATTTATGATTTTATAAAAAGTATTTCAACTTTGTAGCCGGATATCAAATCGTCGAACTATAGCCCACCTCGTCAACATCTCAACCGGCGTGACTCAGAACTGAAATTGTCTTGTAAAAAATAATAGTGCCATAAAAACTAAAAACCAGAATGATAGTATATACATTGTTGCCAAGGAATGGTGATACAATTGATAAGTACTAATGTTACGGTTAATTGCTTGATAATGTTGATAAAGAAGTGTACAGGGAGCTTGTAACTACTCAATGAAATAATCAGGGGACATAAATCTAAAGCAGTGGAATAATAATGAAAGTTATAAATAGGAACTAACCATAACAGTGAAGCATTAAACGGCAGCAAATCTACAGGAGATCTATTAAGCATTATCATGCCGTAATGATAAGGGTTTGTTGGCCTTTGCTGCAGCAGTCGCTAGAGACACTACCACACACTATTTAAGATCCGATGGCACCTGTACATTTCTCATGTGCTGATTATTTCCGGTAACGAGTGCCATGTACAATAAAGGCGATCTTGTTCTGGCCACTTGATTATTAAGGTAGCGACTGATATGGCCAGATAGAGTTGCTGTTACGTAGGTGGGTGATTCTGTGTCCCTGATATTTGCAATGATGTAGATATAAGGTGTCAATAACCATCCAGAAACTTCTCAAAAACGAAATGCAACAGATTTTGTGAACTAACATGAAGGTTCTCGTATGGCCGGTTAGTATATCATATGTTAGTTAGAGGTAATATGGCAAGGAGGTTCTATGAAGTACTCGATAATCTTGAGGCGATCAGAATCAAGGGTAGAAGGAGTAAGCAATTGCTGATTTTCAGTAAGACTCGCTCCCTCTTCTATTCTGTCTGTCTGTCTGCCTGTCTGTCTCTGTCTCTGCTTCTAGCTCTGCTTCTCTCTCTCTCTCTCTCTCTCTCTCTCTCTCTCTCTCTATCTATCTATCTATTATCTATATATATGAAGGACACCTGTTTTAGTTAAACACTACTTACGCTGGATTCATGATCATCAGTGAATAATATAAAACAAATATTCATTTATATTCATGATTTCCGGAACATTAAATGTACCATCACATACATGTCTGGTAATCTTTAACCTTTAAATATGAAATAAAAAAACTTTTACAATTAATCTTTACGCTGCATATTCGTGTTTGTTTGTTTGTGTGTAAATTAAATAAATATTTTTTTATTATCTATCTATCTATCTATCTATATATATGCATATATATTTATTCATTCCGCTTATCCCATAATATACCTCGTTGAGTTATATATAAAATACGAACTTCTGAAATTCAAATATTACATGCATGCTTATTGTGTATTATCATTTATATTCAGGGCTACGTTTATCACAGTCTCATAGGGAATATATTGGATATATGCTAATATGTCATATCTACATATGTAAAAAATATATATATTTATCATGCTGGGATCATATATAAAAATCGCCCTAAATATTACATGTATGTGTGTGTTTGTATGTGTGTGTTTGTGCGTGTGTGTGTGTGTGTGTGTGTGTGTGTGTGTGTGTGTGTGTGTGTGTGTGTGTGTGTGTGTGTGTGTGTGTGTGTGTGTGTGTGTGTGTGTGTGTGTGACACTTATCATGTAGAAAATTAATAGCATACTCGGTGATTAACAAATTTAAGCTGGAGACTGGAGAAACGAGTTTAATATCTGAAAAGAGAAACACTATTCGCCGATATACCTGGTCTTCCTTACGCACAATTACATGTGCACTGAATATTGGGCCGAGATAAAGGTTCTTTTATACATGGGATAGACGGTATGTTGATTGAATTACTGATTACATGCAGTTAATTACGTCAACTGCATATTGCTCTACAGATTAATACCCTTATACAACTCACACACACACACACACACACACACACACACACACACACACACACACACACACACACACACACACACACACATACACACATACACACACACACATATATGTAATATATAGGGTGATTTTTTATATGATCACAGCATGATAAATATTTCATTATATATCAATGCAAAAATATACAGGTGTGTGTTAATCCCTCGCCGCCAGTGGATGGTAACCCCGGCCATTCCTTGCACACAGGGGATAGTTTAGAAGCAAAATGAAACAGACACTATGTCACACCAAGAATATCCATTGTTACAAATGGAATCAAAAACTAAACTTTAAAAAACTTTAAACACTATCACTATCACTATCACTATCACTATCACTATCACTATCATTATCATTATCATCATCATCATCATTTCTGTTATTATTAGTTTTGCTTTTATTATCAAGTATCATGAATTCTTATCAAGAAATAACAAAAGCCTATCGAATGTGAATAGGAACATCGAAATTATAAGATGGCTAATAGATTACCTACACATATTAGCCCTCAACGTCCGCGGGAAGAAGGCTTGTGTTCCTCTCAGTGAAAGGGAAGGACGGCAGTCATCCCATGGAGAACCGGCTAGACGTGCAATAATCGATGATGCTAGAATCTGACAGTCCTGTCTGCAGACTATAGCGGTGACCTAATGCAGGGATTTCCTGGACCCTTAATGCCACCCCTGCCACCATTTACCGGTCTTCAGCTTCGTGCCTGGAGCGACCTTCGGGGGGAATGGGGGAGGAATCGTTCGAATGTATGGACAGGGTTTATGTATGTCATTTCAGATTTCTTGTGGATGGATTTGTGGTTTGTTTATCTCTTTGCTCTTTTTATATCTTTATGTCTGTTTATCTATTTATTAGTGATTTTGTTTGTTTGAATGTCTATATATGTATGTACTCATTTATCGAATCTTTTGATCTATCTATCGTGGCACAGAGAATAAAACAAAAACAAAAAAAACATACAACCTTATCTATTTCACATTTGGATCTCGCACAACCAGGGCGCAACACCAGCGAATTCCCACACCAAAGCACAACACCAGCGAATTCCCACACCAGGGCGCAACACCAGCGAATTCCCACACCAGGGCGCAACACCAGCGAATTCCCACACCAGGGCGCAACACCAGCGAATTCCCACACCAGAGCGCAACACCAGCGAATTCCCACACCAGGGCGCAACACCAGCGAATTCCCACACCAGGGCGCAACACCAGCGAATTCCCACACCAGGGCGCAACACCAGCGAATTCCCACATCAGGGCGCAACACCATCGAATTCACACACCAGGGCGCAACACCAGCGAATTCCCACACCAGAGCCTCTCCCGTAGAACACATTCGCGCCTTGCCCCATAACCCAATTTAGCATGAAGAATTATACACGAGGCTGACATGGTGGCCGCTGCGGGGGAGACGAGGCATTATCGGCCAACCAGATGCTCGATAATCCATAGTGCAAACATCGCGATCGGCATCCGCAAAGTGGCGGACGCAGAGGGGGAGGGAGAGGGAAGGGAGGAGGGGCATGAGAGAGAGGAGAGAGGAGGAATGGGGATAGGGAAGATATGAGGAGGAAGATGGGAAGGGGAAGAGAGAGGGGAGAGGGAAAAGGAGGAAAGGGGATGGGGACGGGAAGAGGAGGAAGATGGGAAGGGAAGAGAGAGGGGAGAGGGAAAAGGAGGAAAGGGGATGGGGACGGGAAGAGGAGGAAGATGGGAAGGGAAGAGAGAGGGGAAAGGGAAAAGGAGGAAAGGGGATGGGGACGGGAAGAGGATGAAGATGGGAAGGGAAGAGAGAGGGGAGAGGGGGAATGGGGATGGGGAAGGGAAGAGGGGCATGAGAGAGAGGGGAGAGGAGGAAAGGGGATAGGGAAGGGATGAGGAGGAAGATGGGAAGGGGAGCAGAGAGGGGAGAGGGAAAAGGAGGAAAGGGGATGGGGACGGGAAGAGGAGGAAGATGGGAAGGGAAGAGAGAGGGGAGAGGA
>NC_061829.1:7261221-7263721 GCF_019202785.1 Penaeus chinensis | reverse complement strand
AGAGAGAGAGAGATAGATAGATAGATAGATAGATAGATAGATAGATAGAGAGAAAGAGAGAGAGAGAAAGATAATAAATGTAAACAGAGGAAGTTAGACAGCGACAGAAACAAAGCGAAAAGAAAATGGAAGAGATCCGACCAGCATAGAAAACGAGAAGCGAATCACAGACGGGACACAAAATAACCAAACTTTACTGATCATTACACATGAAAATTGAAAGGAATGAGATACACGGGCCAAATTTTTCTCTCTTTCTCGGTTAAAATTACGGTCGACAGTGTAAGGCCAGAGCGCTACATAAACAGTGGTTGACCTTAACGGAAAAATACAGTGCCGTAAATCCAACTGTAACGAAATACTACATTTTTTTTTTTTTTTTTTTTTTTTTTTTTTTTTTTTTAATAGATCGTCTACTTGAACTTTTAAACCCGTTTTAGCTGAACTTTTTGTCATGTATATACTTACTTTCAGCGTTTACGCAAATTTCTGCTATATTAATCTGCTACAGAGATTGAGATAAATAATGTAAATTAAACCGCATTTTTAGTGTACAAGAAAATAATTGCAATAAAAACCAATTATGAAAAAAAAACAATAATGATAACGTTATTAGTGATATTGAAGACGAGATTATTATTATTTTTTTTTATTGCTTTCAAGAATTGTGGTATGATAATGAAAAGATAATGATGGTAGTTATAGTACTAATATTGATGATAACGATGATAACGATGATGATAACGATGACGATGATGTTGATGGGGATGATGATGGTGATGATGATGAAGATGATGATGATGATAAATTGTGGTAATGATAACACTGACAATAAGGGTAATTATGTTAATGGTGATGATATAAATTTATTTGATAATGAGTTTCCAGTCCTCAATAGAATTGTATAGAATTGTGTATAGAATTGCAACATATGAGCCTCAACGAATATGTTACGAGAAATATTTTAAAATGATCACTTTAAACTTTATTAATATACTTTCTCTATTAGTCATTTTTATCACTTTAGTAACGACACATCATCATCATCATGATCATCATCATTATCTTCATCGTCATCATCATCATCGTTATCGTCATCATCATTATCACCATCACCATCATTATCTTTATCAGCACTATCATTATCATTATCATCATCCTTATCCTCATCATCATCATCCTCATCCTCATCCTCATCATCCTCATCCTAAACATTTTCTCCCTCTTCATCCATCCTTCCTCTCTCCTCTTTCCCACTCTCTCTCTCTCTCTCTCTCTCTCTCTCTCTCTCTCTCTCTCTCTCTCTCTCTCTCTCTCTCTCTCTACTACTCCCTTGCCAACGGATCAAAACATGCGTGAGTTACAAGTCATATTTTCCTCGTTCAGGCAAGAATTAAACCTTGTTGCTTGCTACTGAATATGGCATTCACTGCAGTCTGCCGCACCTCCCTCGAGCTACGTGATCATTTTTCATCGCGAGACAGAACTGAAATGCTTTCTCGTGATTTCGACATTGCTTGCTCGATCACAGTGCGCGAATTGAACAGGTACTGCGAGGGTCAAGAACGCGCGTGTACAACGTTGGGGGGGAATCATTCACATTGTTATTATTATTGCTGTTATCATTGGTACTATTGTCATTGTTGTTGTTACTGTTATCTTTATTATTATTATTATGATTATAATTATTATTATTTTTATTATTGTTATTATCATTATAATTATTATTATTATTATTATTATTATTATTATTATTATTATTATTATTATTATTATTATTATTATTATTATTATTATTTTTATCATCATTATGATTATCATCATTATTATCATTATTATCATCATTTTTATTACTATTATTATCATTATTATTATTATTATTATAATTATTATTATTATTATTATTGTTGTTACTATTATGATCATTATTGATATTATTATTATCATTAATTATTATTGTTATTGATATTATTATTATCATATTATTATTTTCATTATTATAGGTATTGTTACTAGTGGCGTCATTAATTTATATTTAGCTGTTGTTATTATTATTGACATCATCATTATTCTTGTCATTATTATTATTATTATTATTATTATTATTATGATCGTTATTATTATTATTATCATTATTATTATATTTATAATATTGTTGTTGTTATTGCTGCTATTACCGTTGTTTTTCTTGTTGTTATGAAAATTATAGACAATATTGATATAAATTATTATTGTTATAACTATTACTAATATCATCATTATTATCATCATTATCATCATCATCCATATTGTTATTATTACTATTAGTATTATTGTTATCATTATTTGTATCATTATCATTATCATTATTATTATTATTATTATTATTATTATTATTGTTATTATTATCATTATTATTATTTTCATTATCATTATTTTTTTCATTATCATTATTGTTATTATTATTATTATTATTATCACTATCATCATTATTGCTTTGATTGATATCAATAACATTACA
>NC_061829.1:7223721-7228721 GCF_019202785.1 Penaeus chinensis | reverse complement strand
GGCAGGCGGCGGCCATCACAGCATCATGGGACTGTTACCTGCACTGGCGAGTTCCTGGTCCTTCACTGGATCTACGGCGTCCTGGCAGGTGGCGCCCTTCCACATCCTGGGGCGGCTTGATACCTGCTCTGACGAATATTTTGGTGTTTCTCGGCTTCTGGCGGTCTTCCGGTGATGTTTCCCACAGCGTCCGAAGGTGACCGTTTCTGCAGCAGGGCCTCCTTCGGTGCCGCGTCAGATATCGTGAACCAGATTATACACATAAGAGCCAAGATAGTAAGAGAAAAGGGAGACAACAGAGAAGAGGGGGTGTTGAGCGCCACTAGCCGATTATTTATATAATTTTCAGTTTTTATGGTCGAATTTCCGTTATTTTCGTCTTTTTTTTTCATTTTGTGTTTTATGTTCAAAGAAGAAATTAGAAGAGAGAGACAGTAGTAGTGATCCGCATGGACCTAGCTTGAACTACCAAACCGTCTCTTGAGAGAATGAGAATAAAGTAAGGGAAACGACAAATGGCAACCTGCTAGGATTTACTTGAATCATGTCGTAACACAGAAAGGAAATGTATGTAAAATAAGAATCCATGATAAGTCACACATCACTATGGACAAACTCGCGGGCAAAGAGATGCGTCATAGATCTTTTACGCCTGCAAATACGACAGCAACAAACCCTATTAATAGAAGGTTTCGGTGTCTTTTGTTTTGCTTGGGTGAGAGAGTGAGTAAGCGTGTGTGTGTGTGTGTGTGTGTGTGTGTGTGTGTGTGTGTGTGTGTGTGTGTGTGTGTGTGTGTGTGAGTGAGTGACAGTTAATGAGAGTGAGAGTGACCTCACACAGAGTGGACATGGATTCCAAACCCCAGAATAACATTCGTCTTTAGATAAAAAAAAAAAAAAAAATTGTGATAAACTAATTAAAAAACTTATTTCAACTACCACACTGAATTTACCATTTAATGATATGCGACAGAGTGACTCACTAATGAATGGTGACGTGAGAACAATATTCGCGGCTTCACGCAAGCGAATCTTCTCTGGGAACAATCTGCCGAGGTAACTATTTGTCAAGCTACGCATGCAGACTTCATTGACGGGGGGGGGGGGGGGGGGTCTGTACCCAAAATACCGTACTTTACAAAGCGAAACGAGCTGGGAAAATTTATAAATAACCCACTCTAGCTGCGAGTCTGTGATGGGCGCTCATGCAATTCCCTATGGTTATTTATCATGAATCACAAATCGATGGGATTTACCCCAAACATGCCAGAGACGTCTAAAGTGTGAGCAGGATGTGATTAATAAGTGAATCACGATTCTAGCTTAAGCCCTTTCCTACATTATTTAACGGACGTAACAGTGGGTCACACCGGCTGAAAAGTTGCCGAACGAAATAACGTCGGAGCGCAGATCTATTGGGCATATACGCAACCCCAGGTAATCAGGCACTCTGACACTATGATATGGGGAAGATCCCTGGCGCTATATTAAAATGTAAATGTATATATATATACAAGCTCCGCTTTCGCAGAGCTTGTCACCAATGAACATGTAACGGTTGCTATGCGTTATTCCTATATTGTAACAATTCTAGAAAACAATTTATAGGAAATGCTAGCTGTTCTGACAGCCATTTCAGCGTGTTAATCACTTAAAGTGAAAGTGAGGTCAGATCACCCAACTGTCCAAGCGGGTTTAACTAATGACTTATCACTCCGAGGTCAGGTCAAGACGGGAAATGGGCAGTGAGCAAGAAATAATGAGATGATGTTCATGAAACAATAAAATCGCAAACGCGCTAAATTCATTGCATTTAAAATAATATAAATCTCTAATCACGAGATCTGAGGTCAGAAGAATGGAAAGCGTGCCATTTGCATTCAATTAGCACATTAACCCAACAAAACCAACGTGAGCATGACTGCACATATGGCTTAACACATTTAGGGGGAAGATACAGAAAAGAAGGGAAAACGGCCCAAAATGTGTACTCACATGGTAATTTGAAGACATGTCGGGGGAGTGATGGTTCGAGCGGTAATCGGAGGCTGTGTGCCCGAGTTGCGCCCCGAAAGGACGCAACGATCACCCTGCCAGCAACACACGAGACAAGTCTGGGTAAGGCGCAGTGCGGGTAGCCGCGGTCAGCCCAGTGAGGGGCGGAAGGCTGGCGAGAATGACCGGAGCCCTCCTGCCTGATACCGTTTAGTTTAGTCCCTTATTTACCACCCTGGCTAACTGCACAGGCGAGGGCAAGCTGTGGTACATTTAATGCACGGTCATAACATTACATAGTGGTATTACATTGAATTTTAGCCTATAACATTGTTATGAGTACTTTATCAGTTTCAGGAAAGGAACAATTGCATAGTCCTTTATCCACTCATCTGCCACGCCGGCATATAGCTTGGGCGTGGAAAAGCATTAATACATTTGTTATGCGGTTATATGATACTACATTCCAAATTTAGGATACAACATAAGTATATCTTCTAAGACATCAGATGATATGAAGTAGTTACATAGTCCTCGGTACCTCATGCTAGGTGGTCTGAAATGCTGTAACACATGGCACTCTGAAATATAATGTACAAGTGTTCGCTTATATTCTTCATTACACAGTTTACACTTGGTTTCTTCGACATTACACACTGTACTGACCTGCCAATACAATATATATCCAAGCCTGATTCTTGCAGTCACAACATCACACTGTCTTGTTCTTGTTTTATATAAACCATAGATGAATGAATCTTGCCTAAACCGGTCATAGTGCTTTATGCTACAGCTTTCAGGGCGTCGATAATTAATCAACTCAGTCAAGTCCTCTCTGAAGGAAGCTTTAATGATGTATAAAAACCTAGAAAGAGGTATCCCAAGATCTATATCCACACTTTGTTTGTCACATGCTGACTTTGCTAGGCGATCGGTATGATCAAATTCCTAGGGATTCCAACATGCGATGGAATCTACACAAAACGTATATTATGGCCTCGTTCTTTTGCATGATACACGTTTATCCTGATGTCGTTTGCAATATTTCCCGCACCTTGATCTAGAGTGTTCAGAGCCTGGAGAGCACTCTGTGAATCGCAGAAAATAACCCCTGAGCCTTGATTCAATAGAAATTCGGTGGCCATGAGTATTCCTGCCAACTCAGCTTGCATAGTGCTAGCTCAGTCGTGAACCCTACTACAATCCTGGTGCTGCAAAATATTGTTTTTATTTACAACAAAAGCGCATCCTGCTCTGCTCCCAGACTGCAAGGATCCGTCAGTATAGCATTCATATACATTAGAAAGAGTTTCTAGATGCTCATTTATAATTGCAAGTGCATACTCTTTTTGGGGGGCAGTCGTATAATATACACTTAGGTCCGACATTTTCCATGATGGTACAGAACGTCCATGTAGGGTCTTAGTTATGGGTATGTTCAGCTGAGCTAAGTGTTTACACGTTACTTGTACCAATGGATTTGTGTATGAATCGGTGTTGTCATTCAAAGTTAGCTCTTCTATTCTGTGTTTTAGTTGTCTTAGGAACTGTGTACAATGGAGGGGTTCTCTAATTGATTTGACACTAAATGTGGTATTTATGATATTCTTTAATAAACAGAAGGCAAATTAAGTTCTGTGTTTATATTCACAATCCTTGTTGTTCTAAGGGCACCAAGAATGATCCTCATGGCTTCATTTTGTCCACTTTCTAGACTAGTCAACTCTGATTCCTTGAACAATACTAGGTGCAATGCATGGTAATCTATGACAGACCTTATGTATGACAAGTAAAAGAGTCTCGCAATATTGACATTAATACCATGGTCTTTGCCGACAAGTGTCCTAAGTGGCTTCAGCCGCTCCCACAGCCTTTTCTTCAGGTTTCTAATGAACACTGAATCATTAACAATCACCCCGAGGTATTTGTATTGATGGCAGAGATCTAGCTCAACGTCATTTATATGAAACCTTGGCAGAGGGATTGTCTTTGGGTTAAGCGCCTTGTTTTTTTCAGATGAGATTATCAAGCCACACTCAGTAGCCCTTGCAGAAAGTATATCTAGGATTTCTTGCATTCTCTCCTCGGATGAGGATTTAATACAAATGTCATCGGCATAGCAAACAATAGAGTCATTGCCTGCAAGTGGTATATCGCTCAGTAATCTATGCATTAGGATATTAAATAGCATGGAACTAAGTACGCCTCCCTGAGGTGTGCCGAGTTTAAATACTTTTGTATGAGTACTTTTAATGACCCTGAAGAGAACCTGAGCCGATCGATTCGACAGATACATTTGAATCCATGTTAACAGTTTTCCCTGAATACCAAAGCTAGCTAATTACTCAAGGATAATTTCCCTGTTTGCAATATCAAAAGCAGAGTTAGGATCAATAAATACGGTTTGTATACACATATATATGTATATATATATATATATATATGTATATATATATATGTATATATGTATATATATGTATATATGTATATATATGTATATATGTGTATATATATCTATCTATCTATCTATCTATCTATCTATATATATATATATATATATATATATATATATATATATATATATATATACATGTATTGAGGAGGAGGGAGAGAAAAAGAAAAACTGAGGGATAGATAGAGAGAGTTAGAGAGAAAGAGAGAGAATAGGTGGGGGGCGAGAGATAGAGATAGATAGATAGAGAGAGAGAGAGAGAGAGAGAGAGAGAGAGAGAGAGAGAGAGAGAGAGAGAGAGAGTAAAATAAAAAATAGAAAGCCATGGGGAAATCTTCATTCCTCCCAAAAAAGAAACACAATAATTTGGTTTGTATTCTTGATAGAAAATTTCCCACCTAAGTTTACACTTTTACAACAAACTCCCGTAAACCAACATACAACTCAACAAAGATAAATTTTACAGTAAACAAAAACAAAAACAACAATAAAAACACACATCAAATACTAAACCAACCGATACATATTAGAAAAGATATCAAACGTTTTAATA
>NC_061829.1:7213721-7216221 GCF_019202785.1 Penaeus chinensis | reverse complement strand
TTATTATCAATATCATTATTATTATTATTATTATTATCATTATTATTATTATTATTATTATTATTATTATTATTATTATTATTATTATTGTTATTATTGTTATAATCAACATCATTATCATCATCATCATAATTACTTTTATCATTAATATGAAAATTATTATAATAATGACCATCATTATTGTTTTATTTTATATTATTTTACTACTACTATTATTATTATATTATGTTGCTATTATCATAAGCATTGCAATTATTATAATTATTATTATTGCTATGACATTATCATTATTTTACATTATACATACTATATTTATTATCTTCATTATCATTACTATCATTGTTGTTATTGTTGTCGTTATTATTATCATAATCTTTAATTCTTATCATTATCGTCATTGCTATTTTCTTATGATTATCATAATTGTTATCATTATCATCTTATATTTGCATGCATTTACCATCATTATTGTAATCATTGTTATCATTATCGTTTTCTGTATTATCGTCATCGTTATCATTATTACTATTTTTATTTTCATTATCATTCATTGTTATTATATTATCATTATTATTATTATTATTATTATTATGATTACTATAATAATAATAATTATTATTATAGTAATCATAGTTATTATTAGTATCATTATTACTATCATTATTACTACTATTATTATCACTGTTGTTGTTATTGTTATTATTATCATTAATATTATTACCATCATTATCATTATCAAGATCATCATCATCATCACAATGATTATTATTATTATCATTATCATTATTATTATTATTATTATTATTATTTTTATTTTATTATTCTCATCATTTCTATTGTTATTATTATCATTATTTTATTATTATTATTACTGAAATAACTGCTTCAGTTTCTTTCCTCTTTCTCACATAGCTCTCCCGTTCACTCAGCATCCCCTTCGCACCATTTACTCTCTCGTTTCTTTTCATCTTCTTCTTTCTAGGCTTCCCTCGTCTTCATTTAAGCCAGACTTTCTTAGAAATCTATTATCAGCTGTTCCCTTTCCTTCTTCCTCGGTCTCCCCTCTTCCCGTTCCTTCTTTACTCTGATAAGATTACTTGGTGATATGCAAGTAAAATTAAGATTTTCTTTTATATACAGGTAGATATGCACTTTATATTGATATTGTTATAGTTATTAATGTTAGCATTATAATCATTTTTACCATCATTATCATTAAGAGTGATGTTATTATTACTATTTTTATTACTACTATTATTATTATTATTATAATGATAATAATAATAATAAAAAATAATTATGATAATAATAATAATTATTATTATTATTTTTATTGTTATCATTATTTCATTATTGTTATTATCAATATCATTATTATTATTATTATTATTATCATTATTATTATTATTATTATTATTATTATTATTATTATTATTATTATTATTGTTATTATTGTTATAATCAACATCATTATCATCATCATCATAATTACTTTTATCATTAATATGAAAATTATTATAATAATGACCATCATTATTGTTTTATTTTATATTATTTTACTACTACTATTATTATTATATTATGTTGCTATTATCATAAGCATTGCAATTATTATAATTATTATTATTGCTATGACATTATCATTATTTTACATTATACATACTATATTTATTATCTTCATTATCATTACTATCATTGTTGTTATTGTTGTCGTTATTATTATCATAATCTTTAATTCTTATCATTATCGTCATTGCTATTTTCTTATGATTATCATAATTGTTATCATTATCATCTTATATTTGCATGCATTTACCATCATTATTGTAATCATTGTTATCATTATCGTTTTCTGTATTATCGTCATCGTTATCATTATTACTATTTTTATTTTCATTATCATTCATTGTTATTATATTATCATTATTATTATTATTATTATTATTATGATTACTATAATAATAATAATTATTATTATAGTAATCATAGTTATTATTAGTATCATTATTACTATCATTATTACTACTATTATTATCACTGTTGTTGTTATTGTTATTATTATCATTAATATTATTACCATCATTATCATTATCAAGATCATCATCATCATCACAATGATTATTATTATTATCATTATCATTATTATTATTATCAGCTGTTCCTTTCCTTCTTCCTCGGTCTCCCCTCTTCCCGTTCCTTCTTTACTCTCTCTCTCTCTCTCTCTCTCTCTCTCTCTCTCTCTCTCTCTCTCTCTCTCTCTCTCTCTCTTTCTCTCTCTCTCTGTCTGTCTGTCTGTATGTATGTCTGCCTGTCTCTTTCTTATTACTTTCTTCTTCACCTCCTATCTTTCCACCTTATGTTCCCAAGCATCATTTATCTCTTCTCTTCCCACACTCTCTGTCCTCTGTCTCTCTTTCCTTACTTCTATCTCTCTCTTATCACCCTTCTTATATCTCCCTAATCAGTCTCTTTTTCATCACACTCTCTTAACCCCTTTATT
>NC_061829.1:7183721-7186221 GCF_019202785.1 Penaeus chinensis | reverse complement strand
GCCCCGGAAGCGAGGCAGACCCAGGATATACATGCATACATATGTATGCATGTATGTATATATGTGTATGTATATAAATATATATATATATATATATATATATATATATATATATATATGCATATATGTACACATATCTTTATACAATACTTTTTTTTTTCTCAGAGCAATCATGTTTTGCTTTCAGACTTTCTAATTAGTTTCCAAGAACGAAGGCAAGTACCAAAAATGTATATGATACTTCACAACGGAGCCAACCTTTTAGAATATGCACCTAAACATTCTCGCTTTCTCTCTTTTATCGTCGTACATGTGTGTATGTGTGTACGTGTAATAAAGTGATTTCCACTTTAACAGGAATCATCGCCACAAAAATAATACAAAAATATAGGCATTTTCTCCAACGCATTGAAAACAGAGAGAGTAAATACATCAGATTTTTTTTTTTTTTACTAGAACAATGAATTTTACTGTTATTCCGTGTTCCTCCAGAGTTCATTGTTTATGCAAATAAAAAATGTAATCCAATTCTTTTCTTGTTTTGTTTATTTATTACTCTTTTGTCGACCTAATCAACATGCCATGCGTCTCGCTCGTGTCGGGCAGCGACTGATGGCGAAATGATGCTAATTTCACCAGAGAAAAAACAACATTTTTATTGCTTTTAAACTCTGGCTCTTCATTTGCTTAGTCGCGCGGTAAAACATGGCCGCTATACTTTTTCCCGTATATTTTCAATTGCGTAGTTATTAATAGTCAATATAATGTACTGCAGTAGTGGGTATAAGCGTGGGGTTATGTTAATTTTCGATAAAGTGAGAAATACTACCTCTGTTGATTCTGCTATATTTGCTGTTGCTATTGAATGCAGGCTTTACTTGCAGTGTAGCAACGCTAAGTAATAAAAGCATCAATATCAATCAATGTATGATATTAATATTGATCTAAAGTGTTAACGAACATAAAGACCACATCATCCATTATGGTGATAATAATGATATATTTCTTTAACGATTACAAAGACCGTACCATCAATAACGTTAATAATAATAGCTTAATCAAACCGTTAAGATGGATCCTCATGTCTCCCTAATTACCATCACAAAACCGAGCCGCAACCGACCCTAATTGCCTTCCTCCATAAGGCAAAGGCGTGCAGAGAGCGGCAAAGGTAGTGCGGCATTTCGATTAAGTAGCCAGAACGGTGCTCATGAAACCACATTCAGACGACACTAATCCTCTTCCGTCCGCGAGGGTAGAATCTGATTAGTCATTTAGGAGCTCTAATTACCACAGCATCTCGATCGCCGAACAAAACGCCCGCACGGGAACCATTCCGGATAATTACGTAGGTGATTTTAGAGGGATTCGTGCGGCCATGTTGATTCCGGTCCCTTCTGTACGCCTAAGATGCATTCCTTCTCGAGGGAGTGTTGGTGTAAAGCATTTCCAAGAGACGTTTCCGAAGCAGGGAAACACAGGAGAAAGCATAGACACAGAGCGTTTCCAAGGAAGCTTAGGTGCTCAACGTTCACAAAAAAAGCATTAACGAAGCAAATATTTCCAAGGGAGCATAGCTATAAGATTGGAACATCACCGAGGTTGCATAATTATTAGATATTTTCAAGGGAGCGTAGATGTACCACGAATCCAAGGGAACGTTCCTATAAAACGTTTCGCACTCCCTTTATACGACAGCTTTCTGGCTCCCGAAACGACTGTATCTCGGTGATGAGATGTAGGCAACACATAACACGTTGATGAGATGCGTTAAGCACCCTGATGTACTGCCATGACTTCAGACTCGCGCAGGTACGGGAGTAAGCTAAACATGTTATATACAGTAAACATAAAATTGGGAAGGCTAAGAAAGAACACAAAGAACATCTCCGAGACAAGAGGCAAGAGATAAAGAAAGTTGTTCCAAACGATGTGATTAGGAAGTCAGTGCACAGCTCTGTAGTATTGCACTTAGCATATACTGGAAGGAGTGGTGAAATATGAGAGTGAATATATGGCAAGCATGCATCACCTAGAGAATTTCCGCTTTGTGGTAATACACTTAAAACATTAGGCGAAGGCAAAACGTATGAAACAAGAGACTCTCTCTCTCTCTCCCTCTCTCTCTCTCTCCCTCTCCCTCTTCCTCTCCCTCTCCCTCTCCCTCTCTCTCTCCCTTTCCCTCTCCCTCTCCCTCACCCTCTCCCTCTCCCTCTCTCTTTCCCTCTCCCTCTCCCTCTCCCTCTCCCTCTTCCTCTCCCTCTCCCTCTCTCTTTCCCTCTCCCTCTCCCTCCTCTCCCTCTCCCTCTCCCTCTCCCTCTCCCTCTCCCTCTCCCTCTCCCTCTCCCTCTCCTCTCCCTCTCTCTCTCTCCCTTTCCCTCTCCCTCTCCCTCTCCCTCTCTCTCTCCCTTTCCCTCTCCCTCTCCCTCTTCCTCTCCCTCTCCCTCTCCCTCTCCCTCTCCCTCTCCCTCTCCCTCTCCCTCTCCTTCTCCCTCTCCCT
>NC_061829.1:7156221-7158721 GCF_019202785.1 Penaeus chinensis | reverse complement strand
CAAATATATATATGTATATATTTAGAAATATATATGTATATATATACATATGCATATCTATCCATCTATATACAATTGTGTATGTGTGAGTGTGCGCGCGCGCGGTCATGTCATCAAAAGCTGAAAAAATATAGATGTAAATCCGCAAGATAAAGGAAGTATGGAATACTTTATAAATTATATATATGGTAACCAAAAACAGTCCTATAAAATCTGAACAAGATGTCCTTTTAAGTAAAGATATAAACCTGTTTTTTTAGTCCGCACATCTTCTTGTCACAAATTTCCACAGTGACAGGATGTCCAACATCCTGCAGCACTAAAGCAATATCATCCCGTATTTTGTTGTTTCTCTTTGTACTTCTGGAAAGAACTATGATTGTTGTCACTGTATGCTTTTATCAACATCAGTGTTGCTGTTGTTGACCATATACTGGCAGAAGCTGCAATAAAAAAAATATATATATGTTTAAAATACTGGCAAAACATATGTTCATATACGATAGTATTTAGTGGAATTAGGTACTACGAACTCGATATTTTCTCACCTTTGACTGTTAACGAATGTGACACAGTTAGAATCCCTTTTCATGGACAGATGTGTCTCCAGTTGGCTGCGAAGTCAATTCTTGAGGAGGCTCGTAAGAATCCACCTGAGGAGGCTACGCGTTTGCTAAGATTTCTGGTTCTGTAGAAGGTACAACCTACTGTAAAATACTACGCAAAAGTAACACTTCTATTTGGGCAATTTAACTTTCATACTGTTCATTACATCAATTAAGGTTGTCTTCACAAACAGAATTCATCAGAATCGAATAAATCTTTAATTCTATACTTTCTAATAAAAGTTATCTATTTTATTTTATATATTCAACTGATTTGTTTATGTAAGAATATAAAATAAGTGCAAGCTTGCTCATTCATTAGCATTTAGATGGAACTATAACTTATAACAGTAAAAAAAAAAAAAAAAAAAGGCAATGTTATAGGCTCTAGACTTTGTACTGCGGCAAAGGTCAACAATACACCTCCATGTATTTTCAGATAGATTGAGTTTAATTTGACTACTAACTATTAAAACCTCAGAGTCAGCAAACTCCATCTGGTCAATATATAATTTGTTAAGGTATGAATTACAGCAGCCACAGCATCACTAGATATGGCTGCACATGTCGATTCTTGGATCATCTGCACTCACTCAATCATTTTAATAGTTGGTACATCAAACAGAGATTTAGGCAAATGTATGACTAAATGATAAAACAACTGCAATTAGTAATGCATATAACAAATATATTTTGGTGGATCTATTCAGAAAAAAGAACAACATGAAACAAAGCTGGGGGTTATAGCTTTTGTTCTCCAGCTGGGATTAACAAATCTTCTTAATGGATATTTGTCAAGACTGAGACGGACTTGGTTAATTTAGTGATAAATGACCATAAAGGTCAACAAGCTTTGTCTTATAGAAATACAGTATGCTAAAGAATGAGTGACAATGGCTATACTGACTATAGTGTGGTTGTACAAACAGATTTGTGGATTTTGAAAAACAAAAGGTTCTTTATGAGCATTACCTCTGTTTCTTCTCTATGCAAGCATACATTTCCACATGGATATACTACATATATATTTTCTTTGAAATATACAAATGCAATGCTAAGCTCACTGAACCAAATAGGACTACAACTAAAATTAGTATGAAAGAGCACAATGTCCTTTATAGATGCATTTAATCCTGCAACTGCCTGTGAACAAAATCTGTATTCTGTCCCAGTCCTGAAAGCCACAGAGCTGGTGTAAACTGATCTCCATACAGTCACTGGTTTGATAAGAATTGAACGTGCCTACATTTATATATATTTTTATTTTCTCCAACTTTACAGTCAAATTTTGATTAATTTATTCCTGTATCCTCCAAAACCACAATTCTTTGAAATTATAGTCTTACGCTGTTAAAAGATAACAGCTGCTTTATCATCAACTTTTATCAGCAACTACTGTGATGCTCCCGGAAGTTCTATCTCAACTACAGCCACATTTTACATTTATTTGATGTAAATTTACACTTAGTATATTCTTTAACGGTCAGACACTTATGACAGGTCAGTGTGTACAGAGGTTCTGAGTAGGCGGCCATCTTTGTAGTTTACAGACAGTCCGCGAGGCGAAGCGAACTACCTCCAAACCCCACTTGCTTCGCCACGCAATGTTTTGTCAACCGGACTGTTCACTTGATTTCGTCACGTAACGCACGGTGCGCGCTTCAAAAGTGAGCGCACAGTGGCCAGACCAAGCAGGCGTGTGTGAGCTACATTTTCTGCCAGACTTTATTATTATTATTATTATTATTTTTTTTTTTTTTATTACATGAAAATTTAGCGGCGGCGTAAGATTTTGAAACATGCTGCTGCTCTTCCTTGTCTTCATTCTATTGCCACACAATGTGAGTCAATTTTCAGCAAATATCCTCCTATTTCGCCAAGGAGTGTCTTTTCTG
>NC_061829.1:7143721-7146221 GCF_019202785.1 Penaeus chinensis | reverse complement strand
CATGTTTATGCTTGTACTACTGCCAATTCGACCCGACCGAGAGAATACATGTGCCAATCCTGCATGATTGAAGGTGTAAAATGCCGGCACTGCATGGCTCAGAGTGCGCGTGAAGTGAACGAGGAAAGTACAGGTGTACTATGATAAAAAAAAAAAAGTAAAAACGGAAGAAATAATAATAATGATAATGATAATAATGATAATGGTAATAATGATAATGATAATAATGATAATGATAATAATGATAATGGTAATAATGATGACGATGATAATAATGGTAATAATGATAATGATAATAATAAGTATGGTAATAATGATAACGATAATAATAATGGTAATAATGATAACGATAATAACCATAGTAATATTGATAACGATAATAATAATGGTAATAATGATAACGATAATAATAATGGTAATAATGATAACGATGATAATAATAGTAATAATGATAACATTGATAATAATACAGTTATGGTTGTTAAACAGATTTAGCGGTTGCTCCTGCTCATAATGATAAAAATAAAAAGGATACAAATAAATAATGATAGTCATAAAAAATAATGCTTTCAGTGATACTAGTGATGATGATAATAATGATAGCAAAAATAACAATAATTATAAAAGTAACAATACTGATAAGGATGATAATGATAACAATATTGATGATAATGAGGATAACAACAATAATAATCATAACAAAGATGACAATGATAATAATGATAAAAGTGATGTGTAATGATGATATCATTATTATCATGATGATAATGCTAGTGATGATGATGATGATAATGATACTACTACTATAGCTACTATTTTTAAGAACAATAATAATAATGATACTGTTAATGATAATAAAAAAGTAATAATGATAACAACAACAATAATAACAATTACAATAATAACAATAATAATAATAATAATAGTAATGATAATAATGATAATGATAATAATAATAGTAATGATAATAATGATAATGATAATAATAATAGTAATGATAATAGTAATAATAATAATGGTAATAATAATAATAACAACAACAATTATAATGATGATACTAATAACAATAATAATAATAATAATGATTATGATGATGATGGTGATGATGATAATAATAACAATAATAATAATAATGATAATATTGATAAAAAAATAATAGTAATAATAATAGTAATAATGATGATAATAATAATAATGACAATAATAATGATAATAACGATAACAATAATAACAATAATGGTAATAGCAATGATAATGACAATTTAAAAAATAAATCAATTACGCTAATGATGATAATAAAGATTATAGTCAAAATGATAATGATTATAAAAAGGATAATTATGATGATGATAACTATAATGATAATAACAATGATGATGATAATAATAATGATAATAATAATAATAATAATAATAATAATAATAATAACGATGATAATGATAATAGTGGTAATTATAATGATTATATTGATTATAATCATAATGCTAATAATGATAATGATAATAGAAAATAATTCTAATAATGATAAAAATTACAACAATAATGATCATGATAATAATAATAATTGTAATGGTAATAATAATAATAATTGTAATGATAACAATTGTAATAATAATAACAATACTACTACTAATAATAATAATAATGATAATGAAGTTAATAATAATAATAATAATGCTAATGCTAAGGCCTTCGGAAAATCAAGAAAAACAGGGAAAACAAGCCTCTGAATAACAATTATAATAATAATAACAATACTACTACTACTACTACTAATAATAATGATAATGAAATTATTTATAATAATAATAATGCTAATGCTAAGGCCTTCGGAAAATCAAGAGAAACTAGGAAAACAAGCCTCTGAACGGCCAGTACCCCCCCCCCCCCCCCGTGCCAATAGTGCTGATGTAGACCTACTGAACACTCATCATTGGTTACGTGGTGCTGAGCTTAATGCCGAAACAGGAAGGCTTTATCATGCCCAGTATCAAAGCTTCTTCACAAGAAACTTCCAAGCAGAAACTCTCCACAATGGTGCAAACCCCAAATGTCGGCTCTGTGATAAACAAAAAGGAACAATAGACTACCTTGTCTCTGGCTGTCCTGTCCTCGCACCAACAGAATATAAAAAAACAGACATGGCAGAGTAGGCCAATATATTCACTGGAAAGCCTGTCAACACTTCGAACTACCTTGTGCAGTGAAATGTTATGAGGACAAACCGCTGCAGTAGTAGAAAATGACAAGATCACCATCCTCTGCGATTTTCTCTCCACACTGACAGAGCTATCAGGGCGAATAGGCCCGACATACTTATCAAGAACAATGAGAATTAAGTAAGACCTGCCTCATGATTGACATGACAATACCAACAGATTAGATTGGGTCTGCAAAAGAGTTCAGCAAGCTATCAAAACACAAAGACCTGCAAATTGAGATCGAGAGAATGTGGCATCTTAAAACGACCACATTGCCAATAGTCATGAGAGCTCTTGGA
>NC_061829.1:7131221-7136221 GCF_019202785.1 Penaeus chinensis | reverse complement strand
TTACTAATATTATCATTATTATTGCTATTATTACTACTGCTTTTATTATTATTATTCTTTAACCATCATTAATATTGCTATTTTTATCGTTTTAGTTTCCATTATTATTATCATTATAATAATGATAATAATAATAATGATAATAACAATAATAATAACTTTTCATAAATCCGTTCTTTTCTTGAGATTGATGTATGGCGAGATCAAGAGACCACCGATAAAGGTATAAATACCACACAATCACCAATCATAATTTGGGGAAACAAGAAGAAAACAAGCAAAGAGATATGTAATGAAGACGGGGGGGTGGGGTGGGGGGATGTGTGGGGTGGGGTGGGGGGGGGGAGGGGTTAGAGGATCCCTATCGAATCTTGATGTGTTCTTGAAAGGTCCTCGGTAAGCGTAATTATTTGAATATCCGTTCAGGGAATTATGTGACAACGCCGGTGCATCATATATAATAGATTTGCTTATACAAGAGCGGTGACAAAGCACATCATAAAATTTCTTGTTTTGTCATTAGTCAGTGTCAACCTGTGCTTCACCTTGGCGGTTCGTTTAGCGTCCGGTTATTCATCATCTCCTCGTCCTTAACCGTACTGGGTTGTACATAACCGACTGGACCCCAAATAACTAATAATAAAGAGTAATAATTATGATGACAGTAATTACCATTAACAGCAGAAATAATAATGAGAATTATGATAATAACAACAACAAAATAAAACAACAATGATAATAATGATAATAATAATAATAATAATAAAAATGTAAATAATAATGATAATAATGAAAATAGTAAATAATAATGATAATAATAGTGTAATGATAATGATAATAATTATGATAATAATAATAGAAAAAAAAAAATAATAATAAAATTATACTACTACTACTAATAGTAATATTAATGATAATAGCAATGATAATAATAATGATAATAATAACAACAATAGTAATAGCAATAATAATAATAATAATAATAATAATAATAATAATAATAATAATAATAATAATAATGATAATAATAATAATAATAATAATAATGATAATGATAATAACAATAATAATAATAATGATAATAATAACAATAATAATAATGATAATAATAACAATTATAATAATAGTAATAATAATAATGATAATAGTAATGATAATAACAATAATAACAATAATAATAATAATAATAGTCATAATAACAATAATAATAGTAAAAATAATGAAAATGATAAAAAACAATAACAATAATATTAATAACAATAATAAGAACAGCAATAATAATTATGATAATAAAAATTATATTAATAATAACCATAATGATAATAAGGATGATAATTATTATAATAATAACAATCCAATCCAATCAATTCTTTATTAGTACATTAAAGTACAATTACAGATACATACAGATAATAAGAATATATAGTTACATTATATAAAAGATAGGATACATAAATCAAAAATAGTTCAGCATAAAAGATACAGAATTATGCCTTAATAGTAAATACTTCACCGTAATACTGCAACCTTTATTCGCTTTACACATTTCTTTTAACATGAATTGCATTTCATTTGGCATTAATTTACAGTGTAGCTGATCATCCTTTACACTTAATAATTCCTTTATTATATTTGCTTACCACATTCGTGTTTTTTACCCTTTCTTTTTAATCTCGAAATAACTCGTGATACTTGATATCAAAATGATTCAACACATGATTAACATTTGCTAGCATGTGTGACGAAAAAGAAATTCATATATTTCTGAAAAAGGTAATATACTTTACAGAATGCATTAGACCCACATTGAAAAAAAAAAAAAATCTTTCTCGAGGGATGTTTCGAATGGGAAATGAATTCATGACACTGGGTAATAAAAACTCAGCCACTGATTATTAAATGGCAACACTTCTGATTGCAAACTGGTGGCATAAATGTTTTTAATGATTGCATTAGATCTCACATTCATGTTTTTATTGCTGTTGTTATTACTATTACTATTATTATTATTATTATTATTATTATTATCATTATTATTATTATTATTATTATTATTATTATCATTATTATTATTATTATTATTATTATTATTATCATTATTATTATTATTATTATTATTATTATTATTATTATTATTATTAATTATTATTATTATTATTATTATTATAGGGGTAATATCAACAAGACTTCCACTGGATGACATCAAATGTTTTTTTTCACTTTTAACATCTATTTATAACACTACTAAACATTTTAATTACAACTCTATTAGAGAGGAAGTTGGAATCAGCGAAAATTACTAGCATACGTTTGCGTGGGTTGAATCATACCCATAGTGTACTCTTCGCAGATCTGTATTAATTTCCTCATGACAGAACATGTTGGTGTTAAAAGTACTAACTCGTCAGCATAAACAAACATATTAGAACAGCTGTTCCCCATGTGGCATCCAAACCCGCTATCACTTAATAATTCAACAGTCAGAGGATTTATATAAATAGAACCTCACATTATTAAATCACATGATAGCGGGTCGGGATGCCATGATATATAAAGAGAAAACAGTAATTGGCTTATAACTCCATCTTGTTTTAACCCATTCTTTAAAACAAACTCATAAGAGACCAATCCGTTACAGCTAATAGCAGCCGTGCTTAGTTAGTACATGTTGAGCAAGAGGCGAAAAAAAAAAAAAAAAAAAATTGTACACTAGAAATAAGTTGTTCATTCATCAACAAGTCCAAAATGAACTCTTTATGTACGGTACAACTAAAATCTGTGCAAGAAGTGAGAGGTAAAGGTACCGATAAATAACGTTAGTGAAAATCTAGAAGTACTTTATGATTATCAGACTTCTGGAGAAGCCTTATCACATATAACTAGTGTCTTTTCTCTCCTCACTGACTAAGAAGGGTTAAAGGAGATATTGGCATATTATTAGATAAATTATTCCCAACGTTAATTACCATAACATCACTATTGTTTAAAATAGATGCATTTTGTAACAAATAATATATAAAAGGTCTTCCCCCGAGAGAGAATCCATATCTATAATCGTGGTGAGAAGTAGGCAGCGAAGCACAGATTAAATGTTCGTCATTTAGGACTTAAAAAAAGAGAGAGTAAAATTACGAGATGGTTTTTGAAAGTCAACATTAAAATCTCCACCTATAATAACCCCTCCCCCCCAAAAAAAAAAAAAAAAAAAATGCTGAAATTATGCTCGCAGTTGTCATTAGGCATATACACTGACACGAAAAAACTTGTGTCAATGTGAGTTTCCACCGCACATAGCCTTGAGGAGGAGCATTGGATGGGCACGGAAGCAAGGGCAAGGCTGTGGTGCCACACCATCGCACACGCAAGAGCCGTCACACTCATTCATCGCGGATACTGTATGGCACTGACTCTTAATACCTTTGTATTTTTTCCTGTTGGGAATTATAGAACCACGTACCCTGTAGTAATAGGGCATCACCTTTTCAAACGATTCCTTTAAGTAATAATGATTTCTCATTTAAAACCTGAGCAGTTATGAGAAGTTAGTTTGAGATTTTTCACTATTGTAAAAAGGGTTAAGGACCTATTTTATCACATTCCACTGTGATCATCGGATGGTGATGATGAGGATGAAGATGAGGATGATGATGAGGATGATGATGAGAATGATGATGACGATGACGATGACGATGACGATGACGATGACGATAACGATAACGATAACGATAACGATAACGATAACGATAACGATAACGATAACGATAACGATAACGATAACGATAACGATAACGATAACGATAACGATAATGATAATGATAATGATAATGATAATGATAATGATAATGATCATGATGTTGATCATGATAATAACAAAAATGAAAGTAATAAGAACAATCATAACATTAATGATAATATTGGTAAGGATAATAATAACAACAACTAAAATAATAGCAACTATAATAATAAGGATAAGAATAAAAGAGACAAACAAATACTCCTACTCATATAAATAACAACAACGACAACAATAGCTTTTATATTAATAACAAACAAAGATAAAAGAAAAAAGGAAAACAAACAAGCAAACAAAATTATATAAAAAACATATTCAGGCAAAAACAAACATAAAAAAACACATTCAGACAAAAAACATGAAAAACACATTCAGGCAAAAAACAAATCAAAAGGAAAACATTCAAACAAAAACAAACAAACATAAAAAACACATTCAGAAAAAAAACCACATTCAGGCAATTGAAAAAAACAAAGAAATATCACACAACAAAACACATATATCATTAGCAAAGTCCCTGTGACACCAACTTATTGTTTCCTCAATAGTCACTCGACCCTGCCTTAGTAATGCCAACCCTCACGCGCTTTATTGCTTTCGTATCTGGAAGAAAACAACCTCTCGGTCGATCTTAGGGCCGGGGGGGGGGGGGGTGTAAAGACAAAAGATTCTAGTTGATAGAAAAGTTGATTTGGCCGGGGGGGGGGGGGGGGTGCAAGGACAAAAGATTCTAGTTGATAGAAAAGTTGATTTGGCGGGGGGGGGGGGGGGTGCAAGGACAAAAGATTCTAGTTGATAGAAAAGTTGATTTGGCCGGGGGGGGGGGGGGGGGTGCAAGGACAAAAGATTCTAGTTGATAGAAAAGTTGATTATGATCTGTGTTGGTGATTGTTGTTATTGGTGGTTATAGTGTAATTATCAATATTGATCTTAGACGGTGGAGGCCTTGTGGGGGTAGGGGTGGGGGAAGGGGTGTGTGTGTGGGGGGGGGGAGGGGTGCAATGACGAAATATTCTAGTGTTAGAAAAGTTTATTATAATCTTGTTGTGGTGCTATCACTATTACTATATCTGGTGTTTATTATTAGTTTACCTGTTTATATATTGATTTACTATTATTATCATTATTATTATTTATTTTTATTATAGATATTTTTTGCAGCGGTTATAATTATCACCACTGACGATGTTGCAATCATTTCCTAATA
>NC_061829.1:7123721-7126221 GCF_019202785.1 Penaeus chinensis | reverse complement strand
GACAAATATAATACTAAAAAACATTAATAACAGTATTTATGATTTCTACATTATCCACCATTCTAGATTGTAAATGCCATTTCGGTACACGGAATTAGCCAGCGATTGTAAAGCTCTCGACATCAGTAAAACCGTAAATACACATATCTTTCCACGCACCGTAATAAAACGTCGAACAATCCCGAAACAAAATAAATGCTATAAACCCAGAACAACTCCCACAATGTTCTCGTGATGGAAAAAAGTCCAACTCGGTGACGATTTACACCCGTTGCCAAACAAGACGAAACAAAAACGAAAAGAAAGAAGGGGAGAACGAAAGAAAGAAAGAGAGAAAAAAAAAAATCATAACACTGCTAATAAGAACTGGAATTAGGGTCGACGTCACACCAGGCGACAATAGGGCATCATTCTCCAGGGCGTGAGTGCCAGCCAGGGATGAGACTCAAGGTGTGATGTGGGACAGGACAGTGCCGAGTGCCAGTGTTGGAACAGAGTGTTGGCAGCTAGTGTTGGAAGGGCTAAGCAGACAGTGTGTTCCCAGGCTCGACGCTTCCCACACATCGAGTGAAAGAACACTCTCCAAGAACTGGCTCAGAGTATAATCATCTGCCGCGACAACGAGCGAGAAGATAAGGTTAGTTTATTTTTCCTCTGTTTTTTGCTCTTATTGTTTAAGCTCTGTTCGTGTGTGTGTTTCATCATCATGCTCTTGGCAGTTTATTTTGATGCTGTTTATTTATTCATTGTTATTCCTTTATTTATTCTTCCTACATCTGGTTCCTTGTATTTTCTTTTCCTTCCTTTTCCTTATATTTTAACGTAGGAAATTACTTATCCAATCCTTTCAGTTACGATAATGAAAAAGCAATAAGTATAGTCTGCCTCGATTCCCTACCCCAATATTGATTTGTTAAGCAATGATTGCCTAAAATTAAAAGAAAGAGCGATCGCAAGACAGTTTAATTGTCCTCATGCAAGGTTATACTATAATCAGCAAATGAAATCAGCATTAGCCTTATCCGACAAGGTACGTGGAAATTAAATTCCTAAGTTAATCTAATTTTTTTTTTTTTTTTACCTATCAGTTCTATCCGATAAAAATGGCCCGATATTGTTTCTTCGTTTTTTTCCTTTCAATTTAATTTGGGAAAATTCTTAGAGAGATCTTATATTACAGCAGAGTAAATTTCTTAAATATGGTGTATTATTTCGTCTTTCTTCTAAGGTTATATGAAGTTTCTCGATAGTTTGAACCTTAATAAAAGTATCTGTTACCACGTTTTCTTTTTGTTTATTTTTATCTCGTTTTATTTTATCATTAATATTATTTTAAATTATGCTTATCTCTTACCTTTATTGTTTCCGCTATAACTTGCTTCAGGTAAAGGTTGGTATGGCGAATATGGTCTTTAATTAAGATAGATATATTTGTTTTTCTTTATTATTTTCAAGCTTTCAGAAACATATATCGCAGACTGAGAGGTCCAGGTTAACTACACCACAATATGTGTTCGATAACTTCGGCATAATTACATCCTGGGAATGTGTCTTTGTTAACTTGTTAACAAAGGGGAAGAGGGAGAATGGGAAGGGGAAAGAGAGAGGGAGAGAGAGAGGCAGATTGAGAGATGAAGAAAGGGAGGGGGAGAGGGAGAATGACAGACGGAGAGGAGGACGGAGAGAGAGAAAGGGAGAAGGAGAGGGAGAGGGGGAGAGGGAGAATAAGAGATGGGGAGGAGGACGGAGAGAGAGAGAAAGGGAGAAAGAGAGGGAGACGGGAAGAGGAAGAGGTATAGAGCATGGGAGAAAGAGGAAGAGGGAGACTGGGAGGTGGAGGGAGAGAGGAAGAGGAGGAAGGAGAAGGAGAGGGAAAGAGAATAGGAAAGAGATGGGGAGGGAAAATGACAGAGGAAGAAGGAAAGGGAGAGGGAAATAATAAGAGAGAAAGAGGGACAGAGAGAATGCAAGAGGAAGAGGAGAATGAAAGGGGGAGAAAAACTGAGAGAGAGAGAGAGAGAGAGAGAGAGAGAGAGAGAGAGAGAGAGAGAGAGAGAGAGAGAGAGAGAGAGAGAGAGAGAGAAAAGAGAAGAGAGAAATGGAAGATATAATGCTCTGCTGTTGAAAAATTACTCTATTCCTTTTACAATATTAAAATGATAAGAAAATATGAAAACGCTAATTAGTATTGTTGGGTATGTGAATATGATATCCTTCGACCATTAATTTGCCCAAAGGATGGTGAATTACGTTTTACAAATATATAGTTATTTTCCATTTGTTAATGACATATATCATACTGTGTTTAGGAGCACCATCTCCCTCCCTCCCTCTCTCTCTCTCTCTTTATCTCTCTGTCTGTCTGTCTGTCTGTCTCCCTCTCCCTCTCCCTCTCCCTCTCTCTCCCTCCCTCCCTCCCTCCCTCCCTCCCTCCCTCTCTCTCTCTCTCTCCCTCCCTACCTCCCTCCCTCCCTCCCTCCCTCCCTCCCTCCCTCTCTCT
>NC_061829.1:7120658-7123621 GCF_019202785.1 Penaeus chinensis | reverse complement strand
GAGAGAGAGAGAGAGAGAGAGAGAGAATGAGAGCGAGCGAGAGAGAGCAAGAGAGGGAAAGAGAACACACACACACACACAATATCCCTCCCTCGCACACATATACAACCCCTGTCCTGCTCGATCCTGCTCCGCCGCGTGCTGTCCATCCGGGGTCTGGCCTGACACATGCATTCAGAGTGCTCTTAAAGCAAGGATGATGGACTACGGCTTCTCAATAGCCCTTGCTTTCACAGTCCTTGGAATCTGCTGCACACTGCATTTTGCTTCGTTTTGAGAAATTTTCTCTCCACAATATTGTTGTTTTTATTTGGGAGCTTTTGCTTGCTTTTGGAAGATGTTTGGTAATTTATATACATTAATTTTATATTTTTTAAAATTCCCAGGAATATATAAAAATAGAAATAGGTAAGTTTTCGAAAAAAAATTTTTTTTACATCTAGGCCTAGTCTACCTCGAATGTATTATCAATTGCCCCACACAGCTTATATGTATATATATATATATATATATATATATATATATATATATATATATATATATATATATATTTATTTATTTATATATATTCATATTATATGCATATTTTTATGTATACGTATCTCTCTCTCTCTCTCTCTCTCTCTCTCTCTCTCTATGTATTTGTATATACATACATATATGTATATATATAGATATCAATATCTATCTATCTATCTATCTATCTATCTATCTATCTATCTATATGTGTATATGTATATATATATATATATATATATATATGTATATGCATATATATATGCATATATATATATGCATATATATATAGATATATATATAGATATAGATATATATATATATATATATATATATATAAATATAAATATATATATATATATATATATATATGCATATATATATATATTTATATTTATATTATGCATAAACACACACACACACACACACACACACACACACACACACACACACACACGCACACACACGTACACATACACACACATACACGCGCGCGCTCGCGCGCATATATATATCTGGCAAACAGATTTTTAAAGATAATTTTGATGTAAACGCAAACAGAGACGCACATAAAAATTCCCCCGAGAAAGAGCAAGAAAAAAGAAAAAGAAACAGAGATATAACAAAAATTGTGTTCACCAAGTTGATAAGATTTCCGAGATGCTGCCTCGAATCCTTTGCGTTAAACCAACATCGGCTCTCCTCCCACCGAGGACTTCCGGTTCGCAGCCTCCATAGAACTTCCTCACAGACACTGGCGGTTCCAACTTGTCATGCGTGAGGCTGGAGGTTCGAAGGAGTTGGTGGATTGTTAAGAACGACGTATTATTGTGTATATACTTTGGAAGTGTGTTACGGGGGGGGGGGGGGGAGTAGTGACCATAGGATTTATGTTTATCTTTGTTATAATACAAGTGAAAATAGGTATGATCATGTTAATAATGTTGAATACACTAAGGAATGTGTTAGAACTGGTAATGGTAATTGCGTCGATGATAGCATGGCAATAATAATAATGGTAATAATGATAATGGATATACATAGTTGTCGCAGCCAATACTAAGCCACTCCGAGCACCACCCACATGAAGGGTCAATATATAAATCACATTTCCGAATGAAAAGATATGGAATATATTTCCATTTTACGCATTTACCGAACAAACAAAAAGACAAACAAATAAGAGAAGAAAGTGGAAAATATTAAATAAAAGACGAAATTAATCTCTTTCACAGTCGGGAAAAGGATGTATGAATATTATATGACGTTGTTGGAAGATGATAAAGCTCTTTTTTTTCATTTTTATGCCCGAGAAGTAATCTCATAAATTGATATTGCAGAATCTCGGGGGCTGCTGCAATCTGGTCTCAGGGGAGTTACGTGAATGATGGCCCTTAGCGAACAATCCTTTGGCTAAATTAATGTACTTTTTTTTTTTTTTTTTTTTAAGAAGTGGTGTCTAGTACTCTCGTATTTCCCCCCGCTATCTGGGTTTGTAGATGAGTTAATGGGAGTTAGTCTGGATAATATATTAACAGTTTAACGCATTTAATCGTGGTGTCATTATCTATGAATGGAGGAAAACATCTGGTGTTAATTAAAATAAAAAGAAGGGTGAAATGGAAAATGCCTCTAATTTTACTTTGGCCTAACCATAAAATAATAGTAATAATAATGATAATAATAGTGCTATTACTACAATTACTACTACTACTACTACTACAACTACTACTATTGCTACTACTACTACTACAACTGCTACTACTGCTACTACTACTGCTACTACTATCACTACTACTACTACACTTACTACTACTACTTTTTGCTACAACTACTACTCCTACTACTACTACTACTACTACTAGTAGTACTACTACCTTTTTACCACAACTACTTCTACTACTACTACTACTACTACTACTACACTTACTACTTCTACTTTTTACTACAACTACTATTCCTACTACTACTACTACTACTACTACTACTACTACTACTAGTACTACTACCTTTTTACCACAACTATTTCTACTACTACTACTACTACTACTACTACACTTACTACTACTACCTTTTATAAATATAATATAATAACGGTGATAACCAAAATAATGAAGATTATGATAATAGATATATAGATAGATAGTAATCTTGTTTAAGCATTTCATATTTTAACCAATATACCCAATACGGACTGATATTATTCCTTTTACTACATATTAAAACATCCATCCTGTACTTTTCAATGTTAAATGCATTCAATTCAGTTTCCGTATCTGATATAGGAGCGACTGTTCTGTCAGCTTTAAAGCCTTTAGTGAAAACAGGAAAAACAAAATCTCTATAATGTGTACTGTTTTATGCATCCAAAGTATGCATGGAGTTCAATATTTTCCTCAATGTCAGCTTCTAAACGTACTTTTCTCTCGTAGCATTTAAACAGGCAC
>NC_061829.1:7098158-7110658 GCF_019202785.1 Penaeus chinensis | reverse complement strand
TCAACCTTTCACTATCACTTTGAAATTAATATTCAAATGCGTTCATGTTCAAACACACACGCACACACACGCACACACACACACACACACACACACACACACACACACACACACACATATATATATATATATGTATTCACACTTACACACACATATATACAATGTATACATATATGTATATATATGTATATGTATGTATGTATACATATAGACATATATGGACATTTGAATACATATGAATAAATATTATACATATAACATATATATTTTCACGCACACACACACACACACACACACACACACACACACACACACACACACACACATATATATTTATGACTGCCGCGATGGCCCAGTAGTTAGAGCACTGAGTTCCGACTCTCTTGGTCCCGAGTTCAATTTCCAGCCGCGGCAGTCGTCAAAAAGCCTGCGGTCTGACTGCTAGCTCGAGTCCCATCTCACGGCGAAAAAACGACATATCGCCTTGAGAAGTTAAACGCAGGTGTCGTAGGCGAAGTCGCCGCCGTGGCACAGGTGTTAGTGGGCCGAACCGCGGTTGATTAGGAAGGGTATCCAATCAGGCAAGGGTGACACTGCCATATAACCCCTCAATAGTGAATTGAGAGAGGCCTATGTCCTGCAGTGGTATGAATGGCTGTTAAAAAAAAAAAAAAAAAAAAAATATATATATATAGATATACATGTGTGTGTGTGTGTGTGTGTGTGTGTGTGTGCGTGTGTGTGTGTGCATACGTACATGTGATTTTATGAAAATAGTATTTGAATGACAAAACTACGTCAAATAAAGAAAAGAAAAGTTATTTTTTCCTCTGTTTCTTGTTCCAAATTGTCTTACTTATAATCGGAAGTGTTATCCATATTTTTTATTACGATTACCCTACTACCAATAACGGCCGGCATAAAGTAATTCCCCGTGATCTACGTACGGGGAAAATCTTAATGTACGAAAGTCGTTATTACAAACTGTAATCCCGCTGTAACCATTAAGGAAAGACCGGTTGTTACACTCACCGAACCCTCTTTTTAAATACCATGTTAACATAAGGATTATTTGGAATTTTCCCCTCTCTCTCTTTCTTTTTCCTTTGTTGTACGTAAGTTGCTTTATTTACCCTCTCCCCTTTTTACTGGTTTTCTGGTTCTGCTTGTTTGGTCTGTCTGCCTATCTGTCTGTTTCGCTCTCTCTCTCTTTGTCTGTTTCTCTCATATTTCTCACCATGAATCGCCTTCTTACCAATCCAGCTTTACCTCACTTTGAAACTAACCTTTTCTTTGTTTTCTTCGCTTCAACCTCTCTCTCTCTCTCTCTCTCTCTCTCTCTCTCTCTCTCTCTCTCTCTCTCTCTCTCTCTCTCTCTCTCTCTCTCTCTCTCTCTACCTCTCTCTCTCTCTACCTCCCTCTCTCTCTAACTCTCTCTCTCTCTCTCTCTCTCTCTCTCTCTCTCTCTCTCTCTCTCTCTCTCTCTCTCTCTCTCTCTCTCTCTCTCCAACTCCTTTCTGCGATACAAAGACGTACCTTCCTCCCCCCCCCCCCTCTTATTTTTACCAAAAAGAAAAAAAATATTTTCTTCTTCTTCTTCTGCCTTTCTTTTTGACAAACGGCCCAGTATTCGCCGAGACACAAACCCTCGAGTTTAGTTCCAGTGCGGTGGAAGTTGTCGTCGTTTCGGTGTTTTAGGACAGCCATGGAAAAATACTGTCGATTAACTTTGGTTTAACGAAAGATCTCGAAGCGCTTCTGAGGGAAAGAGCGGGAGACGCCCGAACAAAATCTGCCAAGATATGCATATATATATATATATATATATATATATATATATGTGTGTGTGTGTGTGTGTGTGTGTGTGTGTGTGTGTGTGTGTGTGTGTGTGTGTGTGTGTGTACACATACATACATATACATACACATATATTGTTGTATAGGGGGAGGGGTGCGTGTTTGTGTGTATGCGGGGTGTAGTGTGTGTGCGTGTTGTGTGTGTATGTGTGTGTTATAGAGAGAGTGCGAGTGTGTTTTCCCGAACAAAATATTTGGACAAACAGATGATGTGGCAGGCAAATATACGACAAAGATAGATATGTATGTGGGTGTGTGTGTGTGTGTATGTGAGTGTGTGTGTGTGTGTGTGTGTGTGTATGGTCATATATGTATGTATATATATACACTTATATATACATATATATATATATATATATATATATATATATATATATATATATATATATATATGATCAACCTTTTCCCATCACCCTGGCATGGAAAAAGCTTCATAAACGAGTCATATTGGGCTCCATTTATCATTCCTAAATATCAACTTCATCTGCATGAAACATTGTGGACAACGTAAGAAGTTTTTGCAAATGAAAAACACATTTTCATTACCGTACTGTGCGGTGACGGGGGGTGGGGGGGGGGGTAACAAAAGAGCAAAAAGAAAAAGAAGACAAGAAAAAAAAAGAGGAAAATTCTCAAAAGCATTTTCAAACCGAATGAATCATTTTTAGGACAAGCCACTCCACATGCAATATGTAAAGGGAACGTAAATATGATATAAAGACGAATTTTGTCGTATACGCGCCAGTTTGTCATGGTTGAATATAAATCTGTATTTTCATGTAGAAAAGCACGTAAAAATAATATACAGAAGGAAAAATCATATGGACGAATGCATATGCATGTCTGCATACATGCATAGTGATTTTCACCCATGCCTATAAATGTACCTTTATACACTGCTGCACGCGCATATCCGGACTTTTATACATTTATAAATCTATAACATGCATGCATTAAACAAACACACAGCCACTCACGCAAACATACCGACGTACTGACACACACATATAAATACATCCAAACAAACATACATGCATACATAAAAGAGGTTGGGGCAACAACTGACGATAGTGCCATGCTATCAGCATTTAATAGCACTGAAATCTTAATGATACTTCAAGTGCATTAACCCTGTTGGAAAACTTTTAAACTTCAATACTTATAGGAAACTGTTAAGTAGCCAACCGTCTTTATATAGCCATATGTGTTTTCGCAGATTAAACTTTTGATGGAAAGTTTTTAGTTTTCTAGTTATTAGGTTACTGTAGATTTTTCGCTTTTGAGAAAATAACAGCTTTACATGTCAGGCAGTTTATAAGAAATTTGTATCATGACTGAATTCCTATTAAGGTAATGAACTTTACATTGAACCTTGAACCAAGAAACCTGAGGCTCAACCTTGGCTCAAAGTACCTCACTAGATATACAAAGTTCTGGCAATTAATAAGAGACACATCTGTTTTCTTCATAATATTTTTTTGCGTGCTGATGAGGCTGACTTAACCTTTTATGAAGCCGTCAATCACCTTATGATAATCGGTAAATCACATAACTCCTATCTTTTATTTCGTATTGCTCACGATTCCAAGCAAGACAAAACATGCCCCATTAAAACAAGAAAATCTAAACCGAGCAAGTTGATCCTTATGTCCCACCGACTCCTAGTTCAGTTATAATGTTCAAATTCATCCTTCACCAAGCAGAAGGCACCGATAGATCTGTGAAAGGTAATATAGTGTTCTCTAGAATATCCACATTCCATTTCACTATTATATTGTTAAACTAGTCTATGAAAAGAGTTGGTTGCGGTTCAAAAGGTTTCTGTTTACTTTTTTACTTGATTTTCACAGTTCAGGTTATCCCATTGCGAGGACCACGGTGCCTCACCCTCACCAATTGGGCACACTGAACCACTCTGGAGTTGTGCCTTGCTGTACAAAAGAAAATGCAATACATATGCAGCAGCTACAACCAAATGTTGGGAAAAAGAGTAAAAGACAAACCTAGAGGCTGAAATAATACATGAGAAAAGGGAGGGATCCCTGTTTAGCGTCTATGGATCTGAGAGACAGAGGTCTCGGTGGTAGGTTTCTGTGAGTCGACTGGAGTTTCGTTTACCTCCTGCGAAGCTTCTGTGAGTCTAAAAGAGATTCTTATTCGTGTGTGCGAAGCCTTATGAGTCGACAAGAGTTTCAGTTTATCTCATATGCAAAGCTTCTGTGAGTAGGAAAGAATATATTTTCTTTACAGCTCGTATGATACAAGAGCAACAAAGAACAAGATAAAAAGAACAAGATACGATCTGCGGAGTATGTACATGTTGACTAGGTAGGATTGAGTGAGAGTTGAATGTGTTAGCGATTAAGTGTGGTGAAAGAGTTGTCGATTAGAGCAGAGTACAGCGCGTTAAAGTGGTTTAGGCTTCTGGAGAGGATCATGGGATTTGATATAGCATGTGGGCGTCAAATGTACGTCAAAAGTGGGACGGTCAGAGGGGTGAAAAGCGGCCTGGCCTGGCGATTTGTCAGTGAGAGGGAGAGAGCGAGAGAGAGATATTGTAAGTAGATGACTAATGGCACGAACAAAGGGCATATGTCTGGTAACCCTTCCAACGGAGAACTGATAAACGGGTGCCCCACCCAACGTCAGGGGTCGGGAGTGCTTCCGGAACGATCGAGTCGATGAGGAGTAAATGGTTAGGGGTGTTTCGCCCGTGACACCCGTTTGGTAAGCGAGACGAGGTATCTATTAGTCTATCAGTCTGTCTCTATCTACCTGTTTATATATCAGTCACTCAATCTGTATATCTATCTATATCCATCTGTCTATCTGTCTATCTCTGTCCATCTGTCTATCTATCTCTGTCTATCTGTCTATCTATCTCTGTCCATCTGTCTATCTATATATCTCTATCCATCTGTCTCTCTATTTATCTCTGTCTATCTGTCTTTTTATCTATCTGTTTATCTACCTATATGTATATCTGTCTATCGGTCTTTCATCTGTCTATTTATTCGTCAATCTGTCAATCTTTCTTCCTATATGAATATCGAAATTCTTCAGCTAATTTCCCCTTATCCTTTCTTGTTTCCCAATAGTATAAAATCTTTAGATAAAGGTCCCACATAACACTGTTGCACGTTCCCTCAGAGCCCATCCAGTTCTTCCCGGTTCTACATTTTCTCCGCTGTTCCTCTTTGACTGAATGAACGCAGCGGCCGGATCCCGTGTTGTCCCGAAGGCCAAATAACATTTCCATGCACACCGTCGGGTCTGCTTCACTCAGCTCCAAACGCACTCGACTCAAAAGAGCATTTGCTGGAGCTCCTCTTATGCGACAGATGAGTTGGACTTGTGTTTGTGTTTGATATTCTCGGATATTTTTTTTAAGAACTTGTGATTATTCTTGTGGTTCAGTTAGTCACGTGCGTTTCCGGTTTGTTGCCAAGTGGGAACATTTGCGTGATGGAAAGGCGTTATGTAATGATTAACATTTCTTTGTATTTCTGGAGTAAGGGTATTGATAGCAATAATCACAGTGACACTAGGAAGATAAAAACAAAATAAAAGAATAAAAACACAAGGGTAATAATGATAATAATAATAGTGATTTTGATTGTAATAACAACAATTCGAAGATATAGATACAAAATTTAGTGATAATGATACCAACAATGACGATGTTGATAACAATAATAACATTTAAGTGTATGGTGCGTCTAAGCTACCGGGGATATTCGAGGAAAAGAGCAGAGCAAGCAAGTTTGAATTATTTATCTTATAAATAAAAAAAATTATGTTTGGCTTTGTAGTTATCAACGCTAAATAATGTTTAACAGGTAATGGGAAATATATATGATAATATCGCAATGCAACACAACAGCTACGTAGCGCTTTAAACGAGAGAGGCGCATTAAGTGATCTCTGGCATTTTTATGAAAGTGGTGAATTATTTATTTACAGTGTTTTATGATAATATGATGAAGAAAGTATGCACCGTGAATCAAGAAATAAGTTCCAATATATTTATATGTATGTATAAAGATATTTATACACACATTTATATGCATATATATAAACATATATATGTATATATGTATATATATATATATATATACTCATATGTATATGTATATATATTTATTTAAGTGTGTGTGTGTATACACATGTACATGCATATATGTTTGTGTGTGTGTGTGTGTGTGTGTGTTTGTGTTTGTGTTTGTGTTTGTGTTTGTGTTTGTGTTTGTGTGTGTGTGTGTGTGTGTGTATTTATATATAAATATAAATATAGATATAAATATAAATCTATATATGTAACATATAAGATTTATATGTATACGGATATTACGAGTACTGCCTGTCTCGCCCGTTTACCTCTTTTTTTTTTATCTACGAAAATATTTTACGTTATCTTATTTTGCTTTTACTAATGTTTATAACATTATAGTAATTATAATGTTCATAATAAAAATAACACAAACGATATTCATAGCACTAGTAAAAAATACATTTTTCTAGCCAATTCAAATCACATAAGGTCACAAGGTCTACTAATTGACTCCTTTGTGGCTAAACACTAGCAGAGCCATTTATGTGCCGAGACATTTCACAAAAAATATAGAAAATGAGCACAGCATTTTCCCAATTTTTTATTCATTTTCCCCGGCGGCATTAGCATATATATGTATGTGTGTGTGTGTGTGTGTGTGTGTGTGTGTGTGTGTGTGTGTGTGTGTGAGTGTGTGTGTGTATGTATATTTGTGTGTGTACACACACATATATATATATTAAATATCAACAAACACACACACACACACACACACATACACACACACACACACACACACACACACACACACACACACACACACACACACACATATGTATATTGACACATTAGACGGCAAACGGCTTGAGAAATGCAAGGCCCGCTGCCGCAGCGCGTCGCCACGTGTCAAGGGCGTCACTCGGATCGCAGTTCGCACCCGACACGCACATACAGTAACTGCCAATTAGCTGTGGTTAATAATGCATCGCAAATCGCCTAAACGATCCATAACAGGGCAATCCCAGGTTAATTGGGACCTTTAGTGTTTAATTAGATAAGATTATTGAATTAGTGATGGCTGATGCCTTGATTATTGGCCTTATGTTTGCATAGCTTATCGGCGCCGTCGATGAGGAAGTACTGTACTTGGCACGACGCTTTTTAAGGGGGCGGGAGGTGGGCATAAGGGCTGGAAAGGCTTGTCTTGCGATGAAGCACATGTAAGTTTTTCAAGGAAAGAAAATAAAAAATAAAAGAGACTTGTACATGTACATAAACACAGTTGGACACACGATGACGCATACGAAAGCAGAAATACAGGTAAAACTAAATAAACAAACACAGACGCACCAAGAAGAAAAAGAGAAACGCTAATTCACGACGACGTACTTACCACCAAAGTATTAATGTTATTTATTTTCTCGCATGTCTTCAAGCAAAGACTGAACTAAGATTCACTGAACAGTGGAGTGCACAAGGGATTAGGTACTTTAGCAAGCTTTATTTTTATTCGATACTAATGGGATATTTGGAAGGAAAATGTGCATCAGCTAAGAACGACTGGAAAGACGTAAACGTTACCCTCAGCCTTAACATTTTTCACGATCTATCTTTCCACCGTCGATTGTTGGGGGACGAAGATTTTGTTTCGATTTTCTTCCGTGCTCCCCCCCCTCCCCCCTCCCCCCTCCCTCCCTCTCTCGCTCTCTCTCTCTCTCTCTCTCTCTCTCTCTCTCTCTCTCTCTCTCTCTCTCTCTCTCTCTCTCTCTCTCTCTCTCTCTCTCTCTCTCTCTCTCTCTCTCTCTCTCTCTCTCTCTCTCTCTCTCTCCCCTGTAGTGCCCAATAAGTTAGTACGACCCCCTTTTGAGATTATTCCCCTGATCCTATTTTAATAAGGTTTAGAACTTTAAAACTTCATTTACACAATACATACAACATTTATTTGAATTACATAAAAACATATACATCAGAAAAAAACAGTTCAACTGTACATGGGACGGACAAACTTCAAGACTAAAAAATGAGGACAAAACTAGTAAGGCCGGAAAACAAAAACCCTTTGCCACACATACCCGTGATATTGTTTAAGTATAGTCATTCCCGTGCCAGTTAAGAAAAGTGCTTTCAATAAACATCAGTAATACTCTAATACTTAGCTTGTATCTCAAAGCACGTGGGTGGATCACGCGCAGAACAAAACCACCTGCCGAAAATAAAAGCCTGCGACCTGCCCCAGCTAAAGCACCAACGGGAGTGGTGGTGCTGAACAAAAGCCACTATCCACTCGAAAGAGTAGAGCGGGTATGTGAAGTCGATAGGGACGCCATCTATCGAAGGTGGCAGTCTGCAGGAAAACGACATATGCTGAAGTGTACGCCCTTACATACTGCGGCGTATTCGGTAACAAAACCCAACAGCAACTAAAAGAATACAACTAAAACTAATGTAATAACGAGTAAAATAGGCAACAATTAAATAAACGAGTAAACAAGTAAAATGTAAAACAAACAAGTAAAACAGGTGTACACGTGTATACAAGCAAACAGGGAAAAGACAAAGACCATCAATAAGCAGCAAACACGATCTTGAGCATCTACACTACACCTCTCTCTCTCTCTTTCTCTCTCTCTCTCTCTCTCTCTTTCTCTTTCTCTCTCTCTCTCTCTCTCTCTCTCTCTCTCTCTCTCTCTCTCTCTCTCTCTCTCTCTCTCTCTCTCTCTCTCTCGCTCTCTCTCTCTCTCTTCCTCTCTCTCTCTCTCTCTCTCTCTCTCTCTCTCTCTCTCTCTCTCTCTCTCTCTCTCTCTCTTTCTCTCTCTGTAGTGAGCTGCCGCTCTTACTGCCTCTTCCGGCATACCCATACCCGCTCAGCGTTACCCAAAACCCCCATGAAAAGTCCCCGCGACCAATATTATAAGTCCGGGCCAGGGCGCGAGGATACTGACGGAGGTACTGCCAGAAGGTACTGCCTGACGGAAGCGCTGCAGGAGGAGGATGGAGACGTCCTGGACATTTTTAGTATTCCGAAGATATTTGGCCCAAGCTATCCATGGCACGACGTCCCGATGTCTCACTCGAGGCCTGCGAAGGATGACGTCGGGAGGTCGCCCTCGGGAATACCAAGATGGCCCCCAAGATGGCGACAGACAAGGCCAAGGGAAAATCCACAATGGGCAATTGGCGCCAAACACCTTAGCTAGTCCACGGACATCATTTTTATCGTTTATTTGATTTTTTGTATGTTTGTTCTTTTCTTTTAGTGTTTATATTACTATATGTGTATTTTTCTTCATTAAACCTCCTTTACTTTTATAAAATACGGCAATCTGTTACTAAAACTTTAGTATTTAAAGAAATATTCAGAGAAGGCAGACAACTCTTTACTATGAAATGAGTCTAGATGCGCGAACATCTCCTGGCGCACGACCTTGTTTGTATAAGGTGGGGCCAAGCACCTTGGTCGAGTTGCGCACAGGCATCGGCTCATTCATTACCTCTATCCCTCAGATAACTGCCGTTGTTTCAGGCTTTGTCCTTTTTATTTGTGCTTTTTTTTTTTTTTTTTTTTTTTTGTCATTTACGTACATATGGATCTTACAGTGAGTCTGCTGTTTTACCAGGTATTGTTTTTTATTTGTTTTATTTAGGATTGCCCCTTTTTACGTGTATTTGTGTTTAATTTTACCGGAGGTTTTTATTTCATTGTGTTAAATAATGAAAATAATAATGGTATTGAGCTTTGCCTTTTCTTTCCCCCCCCCCCCCAAATATATCAGATAATAAGTTTTATAGTTCATTTAGTTTATTTTAACTCTTTCTATGTTAATAATAACTTTAATTTACTCTTAATGATTTAACTTTTACGTTTTATCAGTTATACACATTCTAAAAAAAAAATCTATATTTCTGGTGTGCTTTGAGCAAAGACTATTTCGCTCATCTTGTTCTTTGTTGACGCTACCAACTATAATACCGCAGAAGACGCGTTAATGACAAGTAGTTTGTGCCGGAACAGGAGGCCGGAGGCTTAGGTCTCGTTGGCTCCTACGGCTCACATCTCTCTCTCGTTCTTTCTTTCTTTCTTTCTTTCTTTCTTTCTTTCCTCTCTCTCTCTCTTTCTCTCTCTCTTTCTTTCTTTCTTTCTTTCTTTCTTTCTTTCTTTCCTCTCTCTCTCTCTCTCTCTCTCTCTCTCTCTCTCTCTCTCTCTCTCTCTCTCTCTCTCTCTCTCTCTCTCTCTCTCTCTCTCTCTCTTTCTCTTTCTCTTTCTCTTTCTCTCTCTCTCTCTCTCTTTCTCTCTCTCTTTCTCTCTCTCACATATTCTCATCACAGACATACAATTTATCAAAACGAATCCAAACCCTAAAAAATCTTACACCGAATCTGAACATGACAATTATATTTATAGATTTTATTATCACTATTTACACGAACGGTTTATTATCCCCCTGAATGTACCCGGAGGACTAGGGAGAAGAGGACATTTGTCTTCATCGATCATTCAAGCGCATAAAAGACTGAAGAGGAAGTTAATCTCTCTGCAAGATAAATACGAGGGGGGGGGGGGTGAGTTTCTCAAATATTGTACTTTTTATTGGATAGACTGCATATTGAGAAAGGCAGGGGAGGTGGGAAGGGAGCGGGAGAAAGAGAGAGAGAGAAAGAGCGATTGAAAGGGAGTTAGTGGAAATGCGTGGCAGGACAGAGAGAGAAAGAGACAGAGACAGAGACAGAGACAGAGACAGAGACAGAGACAGAGACAGAGACAGAGACAGAGACAGAGGGGGGGGGGGGGGGGGGGGGGGGGGGAGAGAGGGAGAGGAAGAAGGAAAGAGAGAGAGAGCGAGAGAGACAGACAGACAGACAGACTGAGAGAGAGAGAGAGAGAGAGAGAGAGAGAGAGAGAGAGAGAGAGAGAGAGAGAGAGAGAGAGAGAGAGAGAGAGAGAGAGAGAGAGAGGAAGAGAAAAAGAGTGAGTGTGTTAGCGAGTAAGTTAAAGATAGACAGACAGAGAGAAGAATAGCCAAACACAGAGAAAACCGAGTGTATAAAGGAGGAAATACATTAACGAACGGATGAATGAATAAATGGATAACCCGACAAAGAAAAAAAATGAGTGATTGGGCCACAGACCCCTTTTCGGACAGACTTGACGCATCTCGACAGGAACCAGATACCGAGCCCCCCCCCCCCCCCTCCCCCTCCTCCATTCCCTCAGCCCCCCTCCCAACGTGAGTGTCATGAAGGCCGGAAAAAAAAAACTTGAAAATGAGGCACCTCCTGTTTCCTCCCCACCCCACCCCCCACCCTCATCCCCACCTACCCTCCTGGTTTTCAGGTCCGCACAAGACGGGCCTTGATTTCCCCAAAGCTTCGTTCAGGTCGACCAGAAATGCCATGACAGGTCTCAGGTGTCGGGTGAATTGAGGGCTGACTTGACGAAGGAAGTATTATGGAGGTAAAGCGAAGCGGAGTGTCAGAGCGAGGGCGGTCACTCAACCGCAGAGAGGAGGGGGTGAAGGGGAGGGGGGGTGGGTTTAGGTGGAGGGGAGGGTAAGTGGAAGAAAGGTAGGAAGAGGAAAAAGTAGCTAGAAGAAGGAGTAGACGGAGGTTGAGGAAAGTCAAATGGGGGGAACGGCAGGTGGAGAAAAGAGCATGCAGAATGAAAGACAGGCGGGCCAAGGACAGGACAAGTAGAGTGAAGGACAGAGAGAGAGAGAGAAGCGAAGGTGAAAGGAAGGGTAGATAAATAGAAGAGCTGATGGGTGGGGGGGGGGGGGGGAAGAACAGGTGGAGGAAAGGGCAGACGAAGGAGAGAACAGACGAAGGGAGATCAGGTGGAGTGTAAAATAAAGTTAGGTGGACGGAAGAGCAGGAACTGACCCTCGGTAGTGAAGTGACGTGATATGTGATGGAAGGCCTTAATGATATCTTACTCTTGATGAATCAAAACGTCATTATACAAACAGGGAAGTATATCACTGGGGATCTGACTAATAATTCACACCTGGTCATTCCGGAAACAGCAATATTGATTACATTGTATATCATGTTATCTGGTGTCTTGATACAATGCACTTTATCATTATGAAACGAAATGCTTAAACTGACGAGTAACAATATATTTAGATATCAAACTAAGTGACAATAAACATGTGGATAAAAAGTTATTTATCAAGTTGTTGAGCGTCGCTGACATAAATAAATTACCAAATTCTAGTTAATCTGATATAACAAATCTTCCTATGGGATTATTTCAATTAAAATGAATTTAACGATATTCATTGAATTTCAAGTATAATGAAATCGTTTTGATACTAACAGCATCATGTCAGATAATCTTTTTATAACGGTATGAAACCACAAATTATTTTCATATCCGTTTTTTCAATTCGTATATTCATTCTCATTCCTCTGTCCGCATCTAATACCTTCCCCTCTCTCTCTCTTTGCTTTTTCATTCTCTTTCTCCCTCCCCCCCCCCCCTCTCTCTCTCTCTCTCTCTCTCTCTCTCTCTCTCTCTCTCTCTCTCTCTCTCTCTCTCTCTCTCTCTCTCTCTCTCTTCCCTTTTTCATTTTCTCGCTCTCTCTCTCTCTCTC
>NC_061829.1:7070658-7075658 GCF_019202785.1 Penaeus chinensis | reverse complement strand
TTCTACATTAATGGAATTGAATTGCAGTATGTTTTTAAAGAGTGCAAAAAAAGCACTTTAACACATTCTGTAATGTAATTTAACACATGGATGGTACTCTATTGGTACTCGCAGTTGTATTATCATGATTTCTAAGTAAGGCAACCTAAGTCATTTTTTCTGATGTTTAAAACGTTTATATTTACAAATACTTCCTCTTATCGCGCCATAACTTATTGCCATGCATTGTAAAATCATCCACATCAGCAATACGGGTTTCTTTGCACATTCAAAGCCACCTACGAGTAACATCGCACCTCTTTTAACGTCAGACTGCAATAGCGATAATCATGTTCTCATTACACTGGCAGCTGCCGCATTCACGCGAGATGAGTTTTACCTGAAGACCTCTTGATGGGTTTGCTATTCTAATCATATAGGGTGAGAGGGGTATTTAGACTCGGGAATTGACACGTTTCTGAGACACGATGAGCATAACAGGCAACAGAAAATGATAGATGGAAAGGTAAATAAATGAATGAGAGAGACAGAGACAGAGACAGAGAGAGAGAGAGAGAGAGAGAGAGAGAGAGAGAGAGAGAGAGAGAGAGAGAGAGAGAGAGAGAGAGAGAGAGAGAGAGAGAGAGAGAGAGAGAGAGAGAGAGAGAGAGAGAGAGAGAGAGAGAGAGAGAGAGGCAGATAGAGACAGGGACAGAGAGATAGCCAGACAGACAGACAGACAGACAGAGACATGATCAGAAAGATAGCCAGAAAGACAGACAGACAGACAGTCAGAGACAGGAACCGAGAGATAGCCAGAAAAACAGACAGACAGACAGAGACAGGGACAGAGAGATAGCTAGAAAGACGGACAGCCAGATACAGACAGAAATAGGGACAGGCACAGAACCAACCAGACACAGACATACAAATTAACAAGCAGGCAGATAAACAGCAAATCATAAATAGAAAGCCACATGTAATTAGCAAAGGACGTCTAGCAAGACCCAAAATACCCCCACTTGCCGTTCTTGGACATTGTCGAAACGACCATCAACAATGTCAGGTATTGATTGGACCCCTTCTGTGTTAGTCCATTGTGCCCTCTTCGCATCGAATGGGTTGTGTGGCCCCCATCCGCTGTGCACAATGTAATAGTAACGAACCATTAGTGCTATAATTACAGCTGAACAGCCATGCCTATTAAAGCACGGGGTACAATGGCACAGTTGATAGTCCTTTTCCATCGTTATACCGCATCAAATGCCGTCCCCCGAGAGATTTCTTTGCAGTAGGTCTCGGATTCAGTTTGTGTTTCGCTTTCTTTTATTGTCCTCTTTTCTTTTTCTCTGGTTCCTTCATCGCCTTTCTCTCTCTCTTTCTCTTTTTCTTCTCCTCTTCTTCCCTCCTGCTCCCTCTTCTCCTCCTTTCTCTCTTTCGCCCTTTCCTGCCTCTCACTGAACACCCCCCCCCCCCTTTTATCTTTCTCTCTCTTTCATCTTCTCTATCCACCTCCCCCCCCCCCCCCCCCTCTCTCTCTCTCTTTCTCACCCTCTCCCTTCCTTTCACCCTCACTTTTTATCTCATAAAGTTTCCATTTTAAGATTTCATTGATGGTCGTCGGAACCCCCTAGCTCCGTACTCGTTCTTACCAAGAGACGTCCCGATATATAACGCATGAGCTTCAGCCATACTCGACGATGGTACATAAAGCGTCAGCAAGGCTATACTCACACTCCACGCCTACAGAACCGCACATAAAATAAGGTAAACACCCAAGTCCACGAACGCGCCGATGTAAACACACACAAACATCGACACAAATACCATTATAAAAAAAAAAAAAAAAATCTATAAATGAATCAATATACCTCCTCCCCCCCACAATTTATTTTTTTCAACGGAGCTGCTGAGAAAATCAGAAATATTCCACCTGCAATTCATGAGTTCGTATCGACAAACCTGACATCAAGAGCCCGTGAGGTAGCTGCTGTCGACCGTATGGGTACTATGTTTGGATATTCTTTTATTATTATGGACACACACAGCCGTAATGCCTTTGGCTGTGATATATGTATATGTGGTGGACGTGGCTGTCGGCTCGGCTGGCGACCCCTGATAATTCAGGCTGAGTCGATATACATTGTTGGCTATGTAAACGTATAAGTGTGTGTGGGGATATTTGTATTTATGTATGTGGAAGTATAATCGAATTATTTGGCAGGTAAAGCTTTTGTAAGAGTTTGGTAACCCAGCATCAGGACTTACTTTACGGTAAGTGTTGTTATGCGTGTAGGCACTGGTCAACAGTAGTTTATCCCATTTCCAAATTTTCACACACACACACACACACACTAACTTACACACACATATATATATATATATATATATATATATATATATATGTATGTATGTATGTATGTATGTATATTTAAGCATATATAACTTGAAGTGCACACAGCTACATACATATACATACTTACATAGATATATATATATATATATATATATATATATATATATATATATATATATATACAAACATATATGCATACACACACACATATACATACATACATACATACATACATACATACATACATATATATATATATATATATATATATATATATATATATATATAAACATATATGCATACACACACACATATACATACATACATACATACATACATACATACATATATATATATATATATATATATATATATATATATATATATATATATATATATATGTGTGTGTGTGTGTATTTACATATATATACACATAAGTATATATACATATATATATATATATATATATATATATATATATATATATATAAACATATATGCATACACACACACATATACATACATACATACATACATATATATATATATATATATATATATATATATACATATATATATATATATATATATATATATATATACACATAAGTATACATACAGTTAGACAGACTTATAGATCGATATAGACAGATAGATATATGTGTATATGCTTGGGTATAGATACTTTTATATATTTAAATACACAATCACACACGCACACGCACACACACACACTTACACTCACACACATACACGCGCAATAATTATGATTATCATGATAATGATACTAAAAATTAATATAACAACAACTATAATTATACAGGTCATCATATAATTGATAATGAGAGATATTTTTTTTCCAGTTTTACTCAAAATTAAAATGCTAGCTATTATCTCCAAGGAAAATGACAATATGATTGAAAGGTGGGAAGCAGAGGGAACTATGCTAATTCTAGTGTTATTCTTACTTTCTTTTCCGTCTATTCCTCCTCTTCCTTCCCTCTTTCTCATTTTCTCTTTCTTTTCTATCATTCACTTTCCTCCTCCTCCTACTCCGCTCTCTCTCATTTTCTGCCTGTCTGTCTCTGTCTCTCTCTCCTTTCCTCCCTCCCTCCCTCCCTCCCTTCTTCCCTTCGTCTATCCCTTTCTATCTTTGCCTGTTTACTCTCCCTCCTTCTCTCTTTACCTTGCCCTTTCGCTCCTGTTCCGTGACATATAATCAGCACTCTCACTCCCAGCAAACATATATTTACCCGCATTCCTCCGCCTTGCACTGCAGTATCCGAACCTTCAGGGAACAGTTGTGATATCTTTGCCTAAATTGCAAGAATCTGTTATTACAGTGTCGGGATTTATTTTTCTGCCCAATTTTTGCTCCGCTGCATCGCTATATTTTATCAGTTGTTGAAAAGAATGCGTGTATCATCATCAATATTGAGTGTGTTCTTCTGTCCTGATGTTTTAAATGTTTCATAGATATGTGCTTGGAAATAACAGAATTATAAATATTTTAAGATACGAGCTCGAGAGATGCTGATGAGAATTAAATATTTAAATATTAATGAATTAATTCGTTTATTTTATTCCTTTCGGCATATCACACCTTATACACTTTATCCCTCAACCATAACTAAAACGTATTTGACTATAGCCCTGCCGAAGACCCCATTATCCACAGACTCTCAGGCTACTCCTTACCTCGTACCACCTCTGACCGTAATCTTAATGGAATCTACATTGGCCTCCGGGACCCCAGGTGTCTCTTAAGCTGAACTTTTCACCGTTAGGCCACCAGCAGCGGGCCCTCTCCCCCTCTCTCTTGGGAAAAGCTCTGCCTCTTCACATTGGGCACCGTAGTGGCACTGGCGAGGCCTTCCTGTTCTGACCAGGTTCTCCACAGAGTTTAGATAGAATATATAGAGGCCTTCCGGCAGGATGGAGGTCCCTTGTGATTCCGAAATACGAAATGGCTTTCTTAGGCGTCCCAGAATACTACTGCTACTGTTGTTACTACTGCCTATAATAATACTTGTACGTCTACGGGTACGCCTACGAAAACTACTATTATTACTGCTATTGCTAATACTAATTTTACTACTACTACTACCACTACTATTACTAGTACGTCTAATAATGCTACTACTACTGCTACGTTTATGTATACGTCTACTTTAAGTGCCTGTGCCATTCTGTCGCACCAAGGTAGTAATCTTCTACTAACTATATACAGACGAGACATTTATTTTGAAAATAACAAATACAATGATAAATAAGAAGACATACTTATATGGAATTACAGTATTTGTTATATTTATGTTTAATGACACACACGACGCGACGCCTTTGTTCTATACCTGTGCAGCTATTTACAAAGCCTTTTGTTTTTGTGAATATACTGATGTTGATGATATATAAATGATTGTACTAACATAATTCAGGATTTTTTTGCTGCTTGTAGGAATTTTGTGATAAATATTTAAAAGTGTTTTATTATTGTAAATATTATCTACTGTATCAATGCCAGTGTTGTTTTCATATTCAATTGCATTAACATTGTTTTGTTTTGTTTATATAAATACAGTTGATATCAAAACGTAAATTTTATATCAAGCTGTATTGAGTTATGCAAAATTACGCTTAATTCACTCATGAAAATGTGACAAAT
>NC_061829.1:7048158-7050658 GCF_019202785.1 Penaeus chinensis | reverse complement strand
AGGGAAGAAGGAATGAGGGAGAGGGAGAGGGAAGAAGAAGGAAAGGAAATTAGGTGAGGGAGAAGAAGAGGGAGAAGGAATGAGGGAGAGGGAGAAGGAGGGGAAAGAAGAAATGAGGGTGAGGGAGAGGGAAGAATTAGAGTAAGAGGAGAAAGAAAGAGGGAGAGGGAGAGGGAAGAAGGAAAGAGGGAGAGGGAGAGGGAAGAAGAAGGAAAGGAAATTAGGTGAGGGAGAAGAAGAGGGAGAAGGAATGAGGGAGAGGGAGAGGGAGAGGAAAGAAGAAATGAGGGTGAGGGAGAGGGAAGAATTAGAGTAAGAGGAGAAAGAAAGAGGGAGAGGGAGAGGGAAAAAGGAAAGAGGGAAGAAGAAGAGAAGGAAAGTGGGTGAGGGAGAGGAAGAGGGAGAGGGAAGAAGGCATGAGGGTGAGGGAAAAGGAAGAAGAAGAGGAAGAGGAGAAGGAAAGAGGGTGAAGGAGAGGGAAGAAGGAAAGAGGGAGAGAGAAGAAGGAATGAGGGTGAGGGAGAGGGAAGAGGGGAAGGGAAGAGATGACGGAGAGGGAGAGGGAGACGGAAGAAGAAAAGACGGAGAGGGAGAGGGAAGAAGGGAAGAGGTTGAGGGAGAGGGAAGGAAGGAAGAGAGGTAGGGAGGGAATAAGGAAAAAGGAAGAAGGGAAGAGGGAGGAGAGAAAGAGGTAAGAAGGAAGAAGGAGAAGGAAGAAGAGAAGAGAGATAGGTGAAGGAAGAGGGAAGAGGAAAGAAATAGAAGAAATCAGTAAGTAAGGAGACAAGGAAAAGGAGAAGAAAGAAACGAACATAAAAGGAAAGGAAAAGGAAGTGAGATGTTAAGGAAGTGTTGGACAAAAAATAAAAGAGAGAAAAGTTGGGAATCAAAGACCAGTTTCATGAAAAGGGATAGAGAGAGCGAAGAGAAGAACTTGGGAAACGACGCAAGAGAGAGAAAAAGTTTCAAGAGAGAGAGAGAGAGAGAGAGAGAGAGAGAGAGAGAGAGAGAGAGAGAGAGAGAGAGAGAGAGAGAGAGAGAGAGAGAGAGAGAGAGAGAGAGAGAGAGAGAGAGAGAGAGAGAGAGAGAGAGAGAGAGAGAGAGAGAGAGAGAGAGAGAGAGAGAGAGAGAGAGAGAGACAGAGACAGATGCAGAGACAGACAGAGACAGAGATAGAGAGAGAAACAGACACACAGACAGACAGGCAGAAAGAGAGAGAGAGACTGAAAAAGAGACACAGAGAGAGAGAGAGAGAGACAGAGAGAGAGGCAAAGAGAGAGAGAGAAGAGGAAAATCATTGATATTCATAAAAACCCAAAGCCTAGAAAAACGTTGCTAATTCGTTTATTTTCAATCGCGTGCCACTTAGGTTACACTCCCTCCCTCCTTCAGGCGTAAAAAGAAAAAAAAAAAATCCATAATATAATGTGAAGTCACGTTATATATGCAATAGAATTAATAGTTTACATCCCAGGTTAAGTAGTCATTTGCATGTTAATGAGAAAGCATTTTTCTTTACACGAAGAAGAATGGGAAACCCGAGCCAAACAGGAATCATCTTGGCGACCTTTTGAGACATTTCTGTTGTTTATTTTCTTGGCGTTTTTGTTTTCTTGTTTCCTCTCTGTTACTCTTTCTTTCTGTCTTTCTTTCTTTCTCTCTCTTTTTATCTCTCTCTCTCTCTCTCTCTCTCTCTCTCTCTCTCTCTCTCTCTCTCTCTCTCTCTCTCTCTCTTCTTCTTCTTCTTCTTCTTCTTTTCTTCTTCTTCTTCTTCTTCTTCTTCTTCTTCTTCTTCTTCTTCTTCTTCTTCTGCTCCTTCTCCTTCTTCATCTCCTTCTTCTTCATCTTCTTCTTCGTCTTCTTCTTCGTCTTCTTCTAGTCCTTCTTCTTTTTCTTCTCCTCTTGCTTCAACTTCTTCTTTTTCTCCCTTTTTTTCCTCTTTTTCTTCTTCCTTTTCTTTTTTTGTTTCTTCTTTCTCTTCTTCTCCTCCTCCTTCTTCATCTTCTTCTTTTTCTTCCTTTTCTTCCTCTTTTTCTTCTTCCTTTTCTTTTTCTTTTTTTTCTTCTTCTTCTCCTCCTCCTTCTTCATCTTCTTTTTCTTCCTTTTCTTCTTTTTATGTTGTTTCCTCTTCCTTCTCTTTTTTCTGCTTCTTCTTGTTCTTCTTCTTCATCTTCTTTTTCTTCCTTTTCTTCTTTTCATTTTGTTTCTTCTTCCTTCTCTTTTTTTTCTGTCTCTTCTTGTTCTTCTCCTCCTCCTTCTTCATCATTTTCTTTTTCTTCCTTTTCTTCTTTTCATTTTGTTTCTTTTTCCTTCTCTTTTTTTTCTGTTTCTTCTTCTTCTCCTCCTCCTCCTTCTTCATCTTCTTCTTTTTCTTCCTTTTCTTCTTTTTCTGTTGTTTCTTATTCCTTCTTTTTTGTCTGTTTCTTCTTGTTCGTCGCGGGTTACTGGCCTCCTCATCAATCTGCAGTCGGTCTCCACCTCGATTGCAATGCCTTAAGAC
>NC_061829.1:6995658-6998158 GCF_019202785.1 Penaeus chinensis | reverse complement strand
TCTCTCTCTCTCTCTCTCTCTCTCTCTCTCTTTCTCTCTCTCTCTTTCTCTCTCTTTCTCTCTCTCTCTCTCTCTCTCTCTCTCTCTCTCTCTCTCTCTCTCTCTCTCTCTCTCTCTCTCTCTCTCTCTCTCTCTTCCTTACCCCTTACCTCTTAACCCATCTATAACCCTCATCGACATGTCAGAATGAGGTGAATTTCCTCGCCACATATGTTGCGTCATATGTAGCAAGTATTACCGTGAAATTGTATTCTCAATCATATGAGAAAACTAACACGTGGGTTTTGGTATTCCGGTAATTGGATTACGTAAGAGCTGACGGTTCCATGTTTGTAATCGTCAAGAATATGTTAGTAATTTCATTGAGCTAAGAGATTTAAGAAACTCACACGATTGCTCAAGAAAAATTGTAATTACGGTTGGTAATACTGCATGAGTGCCATAGTCTAATATAGCTGTAGGTAATGACGGCAACTACTTTTTGCGTGCGGTGGCGTGCGTTCGTGCATGTGTCCCCTTGTGCGTGACTTTCAATTAAGACTTTTGGCCTTTAAAACAAGGGCGGCGAATGCTCCTGAAGGGCGATGGAAATTCGACAATCTGATTAAAACATGAAATATGGATGTAAGTTATTTCACAGAAACTGCACACACCATCTTCCAGAAAGCAGACTATATCACTGATTCTGGCGGCATGAAAACAAAGAAATAATAAAGAAAGGCAGAAAAATGACTGTGCATATTGTTATATCAGCCTGTTAATGCAATATCATAATTGATGGCTTTGAGATCATACTGTTTTGCTAAAGCTATGAGAAAAATCGTTAAGTGCAGATTGATTTTTGTCAGGTCATAACAGAAATAAGCAATTAAAAGCTTTATTTTAATTCTAAGCTTTTTCTCCTAACCTCCATCCTTTTGTTCGTGTTATTTATCCTTTTCGCTGTTATTGTTTACTTGTTGTGGGGTAATTTGGTTATTTCCCTTTTCCCCTCTCTCTGTTTCCCTTTTCTCCTCTCTCTGTTTCCCTCGCCTCTATTCGCTTCAGTGTCTGGAAAGTTTTCTCGCCCAGCTCCCAGCTCCCTGCTCTTGTAAGCATTCTTTCTCGCTGTCACTGTCGCTCTGCTCTATCCTGGCGCACAAGATGAGGAGGGGGTAGGGAGAGCGAGGAAGGGGTAGGGAGATCGAAGAGGTAGGGAGAACGAGGGGGTAGGGAGAACGTGGAGGGAGGTGGGTAGGGAGAACGAGGAGGGGATAGGGAGAACGAAGGGGTAGGGAGAATGAAGGGGTAGGGAGAACGTGGAGGGGGTTGGGTAAGGAGAACGAAGGGGGGGGTTGGGAGAATGAAGATGGGGGTAGGGAGAACGAGGGGAGGTGTAGGGAGAACGTGGAGGAGAGTGAGTAGGGAGAACGTGGAGAGGGTAGGTAGGGAGAACGAGGACGAGGGGGGTATGGAGAACGAGGAAGGGAAGGAAGTAATGGGGAGGTGGGTAGGGGATATGGGAAGGGAGGGGGGAGGAATAGGGAAATGGAGGAGGAATGGTATGTCTTTGTGGCAGAGGGTGGAGAGCAGAGAGGGAGGACAAGGGAGGGAGACAACGGGAAGGTGGAGAGGGAGAGAAGGAAGATAGGAAGGGAGGGAAAGAGGAAAAGTAGGGAGAGAGGGAAGGAAGGTAGGGAGAGAAGGTGGGGAGAGAGGGAAGGAGACAAAGGGAAGGTTGGGACGGAGGGAGGAAAGGTAGGAAGTGGAGGAGGGGAAGGAAGGTGGGGGGGAGGGGGAATTTAATTACGAACAAGCAAGCTAGAGCGTTCCCTTGCATAACGTAGGGCCTTCGTTATTAATGTGTGAGTCGGGTTGGGTCACGGCCAATAAAAATCTGCAGATGGTCTGGTGACTGCGAGTGAGGTCGGAATTATAAAGCCAAGTACTGACGGCATTCTCTCTATCCTAATTTCACGATAGAAATGAATGAATGAATCTATGAAACGGATGAAAATAAGAAAATACACCGTCGTTTTATTTGTTCTCTTTTTCCCTTTCTTTCTAACTGACATTATATCCATACGAAAATCTTTTTTAAAAAATCTGTTACTGCCAGAGGTGAACATGATGTTATATATTCGCGTTGTTCGAACCAATAACCAATATCTTTTATGACGATTTTCTTTTATTACATTATGAAATGATTGAGCTGCAGATTTTTTTTTTCTTTTTTTAAGTTCAATTTTAAAGACCTCATCTCTTTCCCAATTTCTCGCTGACATTTACATTACATTCACCCCAGACCACCCCCCCCCCCAAAAAAAAAAAAAAAAAAAAAAAAAAAAACATGCTCGGAGAAAAATTAAGAAAAAAAGAAAAGAAAATGAAAGGAGTACTGCAATAGAGGAATATATATATATATATATATATATATATATATATATATATAAGGACAAGCGTTAGTAAATTCAGTAAGTTGAAATATGTGAACTGAAAAGTGAATAAGATAGATAAAGGA
>NC_061829.1:6963158-6965658 GCF_019202785.1 Penaeus chinensis | reverse complement strand
TCTTCTTTCTCTTCCTCTGCTTCCTCCTCCTCCTCTTTCTTTTCCGTTGCTTCCTCCTCTTCCTCTTTCTCTTACTCTGCTTACTCCTCCTCCTCTTTCTATTCCTCTGCTTCCTCCTCTTCCTCTTTCTCTGCTTCAATCCTCCTCCTCTTTCCCTTCCTCTGCTTTCTCCTCTTCCTCTTTCTCTTCCTCTGCTTCCTCCTCCTCCTCTTTCTCTTCCTTATCCAACTACTCTTCATCTTTTTTCTCCTTATACTAGTCCTCGTCTTCCTTCCCCTCTTCCACCTCTTCTTCTTCCTTTTTTTCTTCCATTTCTTCCTACTCCTCATTGGTTGTATTATCTATTTTCTTATTATCATTCATCATATGATTATTACTATTATCCTTAGCATCATGATCATCATCATTATCTTTATCATTATTATTGTTTATATTATTGGCATTAAAATTATCATTATCATTACTACTATTATTATTATTATTATTATTATTATTACTATTGTCATTATTATCATTATTATTATCATTACTATTATTACTATTATCATTATTATTATTGTTGTTAGTATTATTATCATTATCATTATTATCATAATTATTATTATTAATATTATTATTATTATGATCATTATTATTATTATTATTATTATTATTACTATTATTATTATTATTATTATTATTATCATTATCATTATTTTTATCATTATCATCAATATTATTATCATTACCATTATTGTTATTATCATTATCCTTATTATTATCATTATTATCATCATTATTATTGTTATTACCATTGCTATTATCATTATCATAATCATTATTATTATTAATATCATTACTATTTTTTATTATTATTTTCATTATTATTAATATTAATATCATTATTACTATTATTATTATTATCTTATTATCATTATTTTTATTATTATTATTATTATGATCGTTATTTTTATTATTATTATTATTATCATCATTATTGTTATTATTATCTTTATTATTATTATGATTATTATTATTAATATTATTATCATTATTATCATATTATTATTATTGTTGTTATTGTCATTATTATTATCATCATTATTATTGTTATTACTATCATTATGATTTTCTCATTACTATTTTTATTATTATTATCATCATCTCCATTATCATTATCATTATAATTATTTTTATTATTGTTATTATTATTATTATTATTATTATTATTATTATTATTATTATTATTATTATTAGTATTAGTATTATTATTGTTATAATTGTTGTTGTTGTTGTTGTTGTTGTTGTTATCATAATCATCATTATTATTGCTATTATCATCACCATCATTATTATTTTGTTTTTTATTATCATTATTATCATTACTATTATTATTGTTATTATCATTACTATTATTTATTATTATAATTATTATTATTATTAATATTATTATTATCATTATTATTATTATTATATTATTATTACTATTATTATTATGATGATCATTATCATTATCATTATTTTATTGTTATGACTTTTATTGTTGTCATTATTATTATTACTATTATTATTAATATCACTATTGATATTACTATTATTATTATCAATGTTACTCTTATTATTATAATAATAATAATTATTATTATCATTATTATTATTATCGTTATTATTGTTATCCTTATTATTATAATTATTATTATCATTATCATTATTATTATCAATATTATTATTATTGTTATTGCTGTCACTATTACCATTATTAATATTACCATTATTATTACAATTATCAGTATTATGTTATTACTATTGTTATGTTATTGTTATTGTTACGTTGTTGTTATCATTATTATTATCATTATTATCATCATTTGCATCATCATCATTATTATTAACATTATCATTAACATTATCATTATCATTGTCATTATCCATATCGGTATCCGTTCCATCATCATGATCATAATCATTATCATTATCTTTATCTTTACATCATTATAATTATCATAATTATCATCATGACCATTATCACCTTCATTATCATCAATCTCACTCTTACTATTCCCTCCTTTTCTCAGGTATGAAAATCGAATTCCAACTCCGTAACGATTACAGAGGCAATCCAGTCAAAGCTTTATCGTGATTAGTAGGCCTATAGTTTATGGAGTGAACTACAGGCCTACATGGAGTGAAAATACGGCTATGCTTCGGGGAGATTGTATACATACGTGCTTTTCCTTTGGGTCGGAGTGCCCGTGAAAAAGGTAATTGGAACTGAATTTAAACCCATTGGTTTTCTATGGAGATTCCGTGGTGGGAGGGGGGGTGAGGATGAGAGGGGGGTAGGGGTTGGGGGGGAAGGGTGAAGCTGGTGGAGGACACACTTGATTTCGTTCGTTATTTGATTTTTTTTTTTTTTTTTTTTTTTTTTATCCACTGGAAATTCCTTTTTCGTTACTAATGGGTAAGATATGTTAGTGTTTTGCGAAGAAAGCTGTGATTGCTATGAGACCCGACATGAACC
>NC_061829.1:6883158-6885658 GCF_019202785.1 Penaeus chinensis | reverse complement strand
TATAATGAATTGTTGCCTGCTGTAAATATTTTTCCTTGCATTTTATTTTAGAGACAGGTATGAAAAAGAACGGACGAGAGAGAACTATAGTCAAATACGAAAGATGAAGGGCAGAGTGTGAGCTTCCGACTTTCTGCTGATCGGTAGTCTTAGAAAAAGGGAGGCGATTCGAAGCACGAAGGAGCGGCGATGGTGACGATGAGGAAGGAAACCGCACGAATAGCATTGACACTTTTCCTCTCCTTCGCAGGACGCCGACGGTGGGCGGGGCTACGTTCCCTTCGTGGACTACAGTGGTCGCGACTACGCACCCGTGCCCAACGGGCGCCGGGCCTCCTTTGGTGACCTCGACACCTACAGCACGCCGACGCCCCCGTCCTCCACGGCGTCGGACTACTGCACCATCAAGCGGGGCTCCCGCGGCCACGGCCCGCCGGTCGGCAACGGCACGGGCGTCGCCGGCACCAACTTCGCCGAGTCGCCGACGCTGAGACACAACGGCACGGGCCCCGCGGCGCCGCGCCATTCGTCGCCGTTCTCTCCGCACCGCAACAATTCGTACGGGTCGCCGCCGCCGCCGCCGTACCCGCGGGGGGGAGGGGGCAAGCTCGACTCCCCTCGGGGCAACGCCTCGCCCACGGGCACCGCCACTCTCACGCGGACCAACTCCGTGGCTCACGCGGACGAGCGCTGTTCGCCCGAGACCAAGTACATCTTTTCTCCCGAAGCCATGATGAAGCCCGGCACGCTGGTGTAACTCAGGTGAGGCGCCCGGCTCGCGGTGGGCAGCCAGGGCCAGGTGTGTGCCTGTGCGTGTGTACGTGTGTAGAGCTTAAACTGTAGGCAGTGGGAAGGATATGTGTCTCTGATTACACTCATCTCTGAATTACGTATTTATAGAAGATACAATGGTATTTACACCTCAATGTTCACATGGTAGAGGAATTGAAAACTCTCACCTTCCCTGCTTAGCTTCATCTGTACCCTAATTCCTTACACTCTCACCTTTTCTCCTTTTTTCCCTCCGCACCTGTCCCCCTCTTCGCTCATCCCACCTCTCTCATGCCCTCTACCCTCTTCCCTCTTCTAATTTCCTCCTTTCCATTCCCTCTTCCCACCTCGTCACATAATGATTAGGGAAGAGAACGGGAGGTGTGTTTCCGTAGTATGATCAATATACAGTTGCGTTGTTTACTAGAGTGGCTTGTGGGATTGTGCGGCTTCAGCGGTATTTACAGCAAAATACGTTGATTGCCGAGTGTTATTTAAAGGTCCTGCTATTGAGTGTAGTGCGATGAACTGTGTTGAATTTCCTGCAAAGACAATAAAGAATGTGGATAAATTAAACACTATAAAGTTTAAAAAGAACTTTTTTTTAAATAACGGAAGATGATAGGGAAAGAGAGAGAAAGGGAGAGAGAAAGAGAGAGAGAGAGAGAAAGAGAGAGAGAGAGAGAGAGAGAGAGAGAGAGAGAGAGAGAGAGAGAGAGAGAGAGAGAGAGAGAGAGAGAGAGAGAGAGAGAGAGATATGCACGTGGTATGATCGATATAAAATAATTTAAAAGCCACATACCTTGTATTAGAAAATATGAGTACTATCTCTTTGCAGATTATCATAATATAATCTCAATCTTGCTTCCCCCCCAGCAGGCCCTTGGTGTGTCCTTCCTGTCCTGTAAGTGTGCTGGCCGGAAGACCACGGGAGCGAGGGTGTGGGGGACCCTTTTGACTAGCTGGATCTCAATGCTGTGACTTTCCTGCTACTCGTAGATGAAGGTAACTACTTCTCATAATAGGACCTTGTTTGTATAAGTGAACACTATATACGTATAAAAAGAATATAAGCGTAACAGTTTCTGAACATTTTACGTAAGTTTTTTAACAATGTTTATAATCATCCCTTTTATCATCTTTTAGATTAAGGTGCCTCACTTAAGATCAAGTGTCCCAGGCTGGCCTCCCAGCGTCCTGTCGCAAAGAGACAACCGATTTAGTAACCATTCCGCCTCATGTTGCACTGACGCACCACAGGAAAAGGGCAACATTCACACCAGACATACGCGATCAACACTTGCAACAGTCTCCTCTATTTTCTTGATAGTTCCACACCATCCAGATCAGGCAGTCGATAAAAAAAAAGGTGCTACAAGCCAGGCCAAGGTTTGAGCTAGCCATGTATGACATATCGTATTCACAACAGTGTTTGTGTTGTTTTAGCATCAAGGTAACTGTACCTCTGTCCCTAACATATCATCCGACAATATGGATGGCAGGTTTATCATACACCGATCATAGTTCTGTTTAGACCCATGGCGTTATATAGACTGCCAAATTAGCTGTTGTTATCAAGACTGAGCAACCGCTGTTGACCCTAACTTTTTGACAAACTCATGAAACATTACGATGTTTATGAATTGCCAAGAAAAAGAGCATAATATTCTTTAGACATACCAAGCAGAAGAGCCTGGCACTTTACCATACCAAGTAAAAAAACAAAAAA
>NC_061829.1:6828158-6830658 GCF_019202785.1 Penaeus chinensis | reverse complement strand
TACATATTTACATGTATATGTATATATTCTTATTTATATATCTGTCTATCTATCTTTTCCATCCAACCCGCCTCCGTTTGGTCTCTTTCTTAGCCAATCAAGAATTCCCCCTCACTCCTCCCTTCATCTGTTTGTAACACTATGTAATCAAGAATAAGACACAGCAGTTGCGTCACCTGATGATTTATACAATTAACTGCATATTCCACAGGCCGGCGCGCCACAAGGGAGACTCTGCCGTTGCTTTGCATAAACAAATGCATTACCCACTGTTGCTCTATTCCACACTACGGATCTGGTTTATCCATCTTGCACTTGCAGCTCTTTGTGTAATCAAGTCGGCCGTATTCACTGTATTTCTGCTCTGTCTGAGAAGAGGTTTAACTGGTTGTGGATGTGAGTCACTTGGATGCATATTCTCACACACATATAGTAGCATGCAAGTCAACACACACACACACACACACACACACACACACACACACACACACACACACACACACACACACACACACACACACACACACACACACACACTAACACACATACTCACACACACTCACACACACTCACGCACGCACGCACGCGCGCACGCACACGCAGCTGGAAATACATTCTCATAAATTCAAACACATAATCGATCACACACACGCACAGTCGCGTATACGAACTGAGGAGCTTGCAGTAAGTGTCACAAGCTTCTGCAACTGTCAAAGTCTGAGAGCAGCCAACTTCTCATAAATCCCTCTGCAACATCAGGATTATAAACATATATAGATAGTGACACATATGCATACACGCAATCACGCATTTGTAATGATACCTCTACGTGTGTCTTTTGGAGGAAAAACATTCAAATGATTATGTTTTTTTCTCTTACCCCTTCTTCTATCTTCTATCCATTCCTCTTTCTTACTGTTTCTTTGTTTTTTCTTTTCTCTCTCTCTCTCTCTCTCTCTCTCATGCACGCGCCTTCATATAGTCTGTCCCCATGTTTCTTTCACCCAAAAGGCGATCCTGACACCAAGGCCTCTCCATGGCCCTAGGGCGGAGCGAGAGCCAGTTCAAAAGCTCGCTGTCGGCGGAAGTGAGCTTGGCTGAAGAGCTCTACCTGGCTGAATTGCCTCGAGCACCTTCGCTACAACTAATTAACAGCTGTCTACAGAGTTAGACTAAAAAAAGTGAGGCCAGTACAATGAGCGCATGTTAGGGGAGTTAACATTGTCATATTTGTTCGCCCATCTTGACGTATTGGTGTTCGTTCGGGTATGTTGAAGGAGGTGGGTGTGTCCTATTTATGAGAGAGTTTAGGAAGGCGATTTAAAAAATTCAAAAGTCAAAAAGTCGTAATAGTTGCTCAACACGCCATAGTGATAATTGAAATAGATAAATATAAAGTGAATGATAACTGTATATGTGCACACATACACACACACAAACACATACACACACATACACAAACACATACACACACATACACAAACACACACACACACGAACACACACACACACACACACACACACACACACACATATATATATATATATATATATATATATATATATATTGTGTGTGCGTGCGTGTGTGTATGTGTATGTATATATATATATATATATATATATATATATATATAAACATATATAAACATATACATATACATTTTTTTTTTTTCAACAGCCATTCATTCCACTGCAAGACATAGGCCTCTCTCAGTTCACTACTGAGAGGTTATATGGCAGTGCCACCCTTGCCTGATTGGATACCCTTCCTAATCAGCCGTGGTTAGTCGCGCTAGCACTTGTGCCACGGCGGTGACTTCCCCTACGACACCTGCGTTTGACTTGTCAAGCCGATATGTCGTTTTCTCAGGCTCGAGCAAGCAATCAGAGCGCAGGCATTTTTACGACCGCCGCGACGGGGAATTGAACTCGGGACCACGAGGGTCGGAGTCCAGTGCTCTAACCACTGGGCTATCGCGGCAGTCATATATACATATATACATATATATAGGACATTGGCCTCTCTCAATTCACTTACTGAGAGGTTTTATGGCAGTATCACCTGTCTGACTGGATGCCCTTCCTAATCAACCGCGGTTCAACGCGCTAACACTTGTGCCACGGCGGTGACTTCCCCTCCGACACCTGCGTTTGATTTCTCAAGGCGCAGGCATTTCTACGACCGCCGCGACGGGGATTTGAACTCGGGACCACGAGGGTCAGAGTCCAGTGCGCTAACCACTGGACTATCGCGGCAGTCGTATATAAATTTACATATATATATGACTGATATGAAAAAAAAGGTCGGAGGATCTTTAATTACAAATATACTTACTTAAAACAGTCGACGCAAATATGCCGGTCGTTTTACATAAATCCTATCAACTTTCTTTTATCATAAATTGTCATACTGTACATATGCAAAAGTGTTTCCTCATTTTTTTTGTACATTCTTTAGTAAAAAAAAAAAAAAAAAAAAATGACTTACTACGTGTTTTAT
>NC_061829.1:6808158-6810658 GCF_019202785.1 Penaeus chinensis | reverse complement strand
TATATGTATATGTGTATATACATACATATATATGTATATACATATGTGTATATATATATACATATATACATATATATAAATATATATATATTCATATATATGTATATATATATGTATGTATGTATATATATATATATGTGTATATATATGTATATATGTATATATATGTATATATATATGTAAATATATATATATATATATATATATATATATATATATATATGTAAAAACCTCGCATTCTTCACCTCAGCAATCCCGATGCCATATAAAGCTCATATCACGTAAGATAACGACATACTCGGGAACAACGAGGCATAAATCTTGTGAAGTACTCGCACGAGGCATAACACCAATTTATCCCATACTAGTTCAGTGAGGTGAAGGGGGGTTGGGGGGGGGGGTGAAAATCACTCGCGAGTAAATCAGGTGTTTTATTTTTTATTACCTTTGTATCGCCTTTTCTCTGTCTTTATGCGTCTGTTACTCTTTTTGTGTTGTTTGTTTTTATTTCCTTTTACATTTCTCTTTATTTTATTCATCTCCGTAGCTTCTCTCTCTCCTACTCTATTCCTTTCCCATTTTCACTACCCCTTCTTCCTCTCCTATCTTCCCTTCCCTTACTCCTTCTTTCTCTTCTTTCTCTTTTCCTCTTCCCTTTTCTCCTTTCTGCGCTCTCACAGGTGCTCTTTTTTTTTCCTTCTATTTCTTTCCTTCTCGTTTCCCTCTCCTCTTCTATTCTCTCCCCTCCCTATTTCCCTTCTCCCCCACTTCCTTTCATCCCCAATTTCCTCTCAACCTTCGCTTCTTCTCCTCTTCCACTTCCTCTCCTGCCCCACTTCTTATCTTCCCCCACTCCTTGTTCTCCCTCATTCCCTCTCCTCCCTCACTTTTTCTCCTCCCCTTCTCCTTCTTCTCCCTCACTCCCTCTCCTCCCCCACTTCCTCGCCTCCTCTACTCCTTCTCTTCCCCCACTCCCGCTCCCCTCACTTCCTCTCCTCCTCCACTCCCTCTCCTCCCTCACTTTTTCTCCTCCCCTTCTCCTTCTTCTCCCTCACTCCCTCTCCTCCCCCACTTCCTCGCCTCCTCTACTCCTTCTCTTCCCCCACTCCCGCTCCCCTCACTTCCTCTCCTCCTCCACTCCCTCTCCTCCCTCACTTTTTCTCCTCCCCTTCTCCTTCTTCTCCCTCACTCCCTCTCCTCCCCCACTTCCTCGCCTCCTCTACTCCTTCTCTTCCCCCACTCCCGCTCCCCTCACTTCCTCTCCTCCTCCACTCCCTCTCCTCCCTCACTCCCTCTCCTCCCCCACTCCCTCTCCTTCCCCACTCCCTCGTTTCCCCCACTTTCCCCTCCTTCCCCACTTCTTCTCCTCCCCCACTACCTCTCTTCCCCACTTATTCTCTTCCCCAACTCCTTCTCTTCCTCCACTTCCTCGCCTCCTTCACTCTCCCCCCCCCCCCCCAACTACATCTCCTCCCCCACTTCTCTTCCTCCACTCCCTCTCCTCCCCCACTTCTCTTCCTCCACTCCCTCTCCTCCCCCACTTCCCTTCCTCCACTACCTCTTCTCCCCCACTTCTTCTCCTCCCCCACTCCCTCTCCTCCTTCTCCTATCCCCCACCTCCCCATCCCCCTTCCCCCACCTCTTACAAGAGAACCAGAAAACGAGACGAGAAAGCAAGCACCCCCCCCCATCTCCCCCCCACCCCATGATCCCCAATTGCGTCCCTTCTACCCCATTCCCCGACCCCCACCCCCCTGCCCCCGGCCCTCGCCCCCAACTTGCAACCCTTCCACCCCATCCCCCCCCCCCGCCCCCCACCTCCCCAATCCACCTCTTCTTCCCAAGTGTAAAGGTTTATATTCTTCCTTTTATGTTCCTCTGCAGTCATGATTCCGTGCACGTGCCCAGTGTTATGACTCTGCCTTGGTGCGTTGCTTTATTGCATGCGGGGTCTAATAAAATGATGCATCGAGAATGGATTTATGGTGCGGGTAAGATTAGCCCCCGGGTAGGGAGGGGGTTGGGGGGGTTGGGGGGTAAGCAGGTCGGTGAGTGGGGAATGAAGGGGTTAGGAGGGGGGGTGGAAGGGGGTTTGGGGGTAGGGGGGTGGTCAGGTCGGTGAGTGGGGATTGTAGGGGTTGGGAGGGGGGTGGGGGGTGGGGGGGTGGTCAGGTCGGTGAGTGGGGATTGTAGGGGTCGGGAGGGGGGTTGGGGGTGGGCTGATGGGCAGGTTTTTTTTTTTTTTTTTTTTTTTTAGGGGGAGGGGTTGAGGTCGGATGTATTTGGTGTAGCCTTTGCAAATGTTTTGATTTTATTGTTATAATGAAATTTTAACGATACACACATATATCTATTCTTTATACATATGTATATGCATACATATACATGTATATACATATATATATACATACATTTTTTGTGTGTGTGTGTGTGTGTGTGTGTGTGTGTTTGTACACACGCACACACGAGGGCCCTCATTAAAGATTTCCCCTGACCCAAT
>NC_061829.1:6798158-6800658 GCF_019202785.1 Penaeus chinensis | reverse complement strand
TCAATCGAAGTGGATACAACAAGAAGCCAAACATTATGCAGCTTTCACTTTTTTATGTGCAATGTGTGTAACAAGAAAAAATATTTTGATTGAATCTTTCCACGGGCGTGCGAAGCGGAGAGTGGTGTGTATAAACAATATCAGTTGCCAAGTAGTCAGGTACTTTTCTCATTGGATGTTATGCTTCCGCAGTGTGATTAAAAATCATACCAGCATATTAAGTACTTCAATGGTTTTCAATTTCTTTTTTATGTGAAAAAATAACTTTTATTTCTAATACAAACTTCGATGATATTGTGTTTTGTAACGATCGTGATTTAACTTTAACAATGAATCAAAGTATTAAGGGTTTTGGGATGCTACAAAAAGGACTTATACACACACACACACACACATATGTATATGTATATATATATGTATATGTATATATATATATATATGTGTGTGTGTGTGTGTGTGTGTGTGTGTGAGTTTATGGGTATATATATATATATATATATATATATATATATATATATATATGTATGTATGTGTATATGTATATATGTATATATATATATATATATATATATATATATATATATGGTCCAGTGGTTAGCGCACTGGACTCCGAACCTCGTGGTCCCGAGTTCAATTCCCCGTCGCGGCGGTCGTAAAAATGCCTGCTCTCTGGCTGCTGCCTCGAGCCTGAGAAAACGACATATCGCCTTGAGAAGTCAAACGCAGGTGTCATAGGGGAAGTCACCGCCGTGGCACCGAGTCGCGGTTGATTAGGAAGGGCATCCAATCAGGCAAGGGTGGCACTGCCATATAACCTCTCAATAGTGAATTGAGAGAGGTATGTGTACTGCGGTGGAATGTATGGATGTTGAAAAAAAAAAAAAAAAAAAAAAATATATATATATATATATATACAATCTAAGATTTGCAGATGATATTGTTCTCTTTAATGAATCTCCCAATGAAATGCAGCAACTAATAAATGATCTGAATAGAGAAAAGACAAGAAAAAGACTAAGATTATGTTCAACAGTAGAGTTCAATTCGAACAGTTACATGTTCAAGGCGAAGCGCTAGAGGTAGTAGACAAGTATAGGGCAACTCGTACATACAAACACATCTAGCGAAGAGGAAATTAAGCGACGCATCAGTCTAGGCTGGACCGTCTTCGGTAGACTCAATAGCATACTAAGAGGCTCCATGCCAAATTGTTTAAAAAAGAAAAGTCTTTAACCAATACATCCTCCCGCTTATGACCTATGGATCAGAAACATGGACTACAACCAAATTACTGGAGATGAAACTAAAAAGTGCCCAGGAAGGGATGGAGAGGTTGATGCTGGGAATTAGCCTTAGAGATTGGATGAGGGCGACGTGGATCAGGGGACAGACAAAAGTGGAAGACATACTGGGAAGAATCAGAAGGAAAAAATGGCAATGGGTAGGTCATATATGTCGGAGACAAGACAACAGATGGACAAAGAAAGTAACAGACTGGGTTATTGATAACATAAAGAGACCAAGGACCATACCTATAACAAGGTAGAGCGACGAAATAACGAAATCTGTGTTTTTATATATATATATATATATATATATATATATATAAACTCACACACACACACACACACACACACACACACACATATATATATATATATATATATATATATATATATATATATAGAGAGAGAGAGAGAGAGAGAGAGAGAGAGAGAGAGAGAGAGATAAATATATATGGTCCCGAGTTCAATTCCCCGTCGCGGCGGTCGTAAAAATGCCTGCGCTTTGACTGTTGGCTTGAGCCCGAGAAAACGACTAATCGCCTTGGGAAGTCAGACGCAGGTGTCGTAGGGGAGGTCACCGCCGTGGCACAATCGCGGTTGATTAGGAAGGGCATCCAGTCAGGCAACGGTGATACTGCCATATAACCTCTCAATAGTGATTTTAGAGAGGCCTATGTCCTGCAGTGGAATAAATGGCTGTTAAAAAAAAAAAAATGTATATTTATATATGTTTGTGTGTGTGTGTGTATATACAGATAGATAGATATATATAGATATGTATATATATACGTATATATATGCATATACATATGCATATATAATTGCATATATATGTATATATAATTGCATATATATGTATATATATATATATAATTGCATATATAGAGAGATAGATAGATAGATATAGATATAAATATATAAAATTTATATATATGTATATAATAATATATGTACAAATTCATAGATAGATAGATAGATAGACAGACAGATAGATAGATATAGACAAATATGCATATATATATATATATATATATATATGATATATATTACATATGTGTGTGTGTATATGTATAACATCATAAATATTTATTTATATGGATGTAGGTATGTATATGTATGCGAATGCGCGTGTGTTTGTGTGTGTGTGTTTGTGTGTGTTTGTGTGTGGGTGTGTGTGTAATGCATATCCACAGACACGGGCACACACACACACG
>NC_061829.1:6755658-6768158 GCF_019202785.1 Penaeus chinensis | reverse complement strand
ATTGTTTTCTGTATTATATGTTTCAATTGTAAGTATTATCCTATATCAATAATTTGTATCTATTTAAGCACCGATTATGGAAATGGCATTTCATGACCAGAATCAGATTCACAGGAGACACCTCAGTCACGCACTATATATGAAGAAGGTACGGTAAAATCCCCCTCGACATGTACAGAAGGATTGAAAAGAATTCCTTTCGCTTTAAGAAAATACAATATATATATACACATATATATGTACATTATACATATGAGTATATACATATATATAGTATATGTATATATACATAATGCATATATGTACAGTATACATATATCTATACAGTGTATGTGTATATATACATTATATATATATACATGCACCGTTATGTGTATATACATATATATATATACATATATGTAAATATATTGCTAGATTGATATAGATATACAGTATTTGTGAGTATGTGTATATATTTACATATATATGTGTGTATGTATCTATATGTATGTATATATGTATATATATGTGTGTGTGTATAATATATATATGTATGTATAACCATATATAAACGTAAAACACACACACACAAAACACACACACACACACACACACACACACACACACACACACACACACACACACACACACACATACATATATACACTTCGTATGTGATGTGTGTCTGTTAACGCCCGTGCAAGTGTATGTACATTTCATCTCCATATAATGTACCGTAAGCATCACGAAAGTGCCATCCATCCCCAAAATCATACAGCAATTTTGTTGTCAATATCTATTTACTGAGCAATAAATACGATAAGGGTCGGGCAGGAATGGATTTCAAAATAGATTCCAGCGATTCTGAGAAACTCTTCGGGAATCGCAGAAGAACCCTTTCCCAGGGCGCCTTTCCATGGACCACTGATTCTGGTCCCGAGTAACACAAACCCTCTTGAAGGCTTTTATGCTAAGTTATGTTTTCCATTAAAATGAATAGGATACAAGGAATAGTCTTTCATAACTTAACTTATAGAATATTCATTACATTACTTTAACATTCTATACACCAGCCTTCCAATTTTCTTAGACAACAGAGATGCCATGGCAGAGATTATTTGATATCATTAGCGGTTCCGCGAGGCATACGACTATGTTTTTTACTCAAAATAACTGTGTTAGATCAATAAAACTGGATTATTTTTCCATCTGTAAGTATATAAGAATCAACAATATATGTTTAATTTGTCCAGAAAAACGTACACACTGAAGCTTCTGATTAACAGAGAATATTTAAATAAATATTTATTGTTATTATTATTTTTTTTTTTTTACAAAAGAAATATGACACCCATACACATTTTCCTCGCAACTTAGCTTAAGTAGCTTCTCCCCTTCTAGGTATTACTTTAGAATATTTTGATTTAGAATGTGTACCTTATATATTTTGTTCTTGTCCTTGTTTGCTTCTGTCCATATGAAAAAAAAAGGAAAATATCTGATAACTAATTATGATAAATACTTCAAGTACAACTACAATATTCAGCTAATCAGCACCAACTTCTCAAGTGAGATTTCGCCTCCGCAAAAGTTGACATTTTATGAAAAACGGAAAAATCCAAAACATCCTTAGATTAATAGCAAAAAAGATAATGACGCAGTGGAAAAGAATTAAGGAAATAATTTGTCAAGTACAAGAACAATGTTATGCATGTACTGTAAGGGACGGAGAGGTAATAAGGAAAACAAAATCTGCTTTTTTGCATGTTATTAAAAGCTGATAACTATCCCTTTGAAGAATTTCAGTTTCTACTACTGGTTTAGTGAAATAAAAATACACGATTATGAAATAAAACGTTATAATCCAAAAATTGCTTTATTAGAGTTACGTAAGATTTAAGCCAGAGTAAATCCGCAAATGGAACGAATTCGGTTTCAAGGTGTTAACGAGCGCCCGCAAGATATTTGGAATCCTCGCCTGTACTGATACATTACTGAGTAGTATCGTACCCATCGTCCTTCTACTACTTTTAGTCTAAGCAAAGATAATTATAGGGTTAAAAGTGATTTCAGGAAGAAGGCGGAATTTTCTGCTGCTAGACCTCGTATCATCCTCAGGCTTTACTAGCGAGAGGCCACGCCCTTCCAAAGGTACGCAGTCAACCTACTTAAATTCCTCGGATAAAACCTTACAGATAGACACAGACTTCGACTTAAAAAGTTATATACCAATTTATGTGTGTTGTTTATCAGCTTTGGGAATTAGCAGTCAGGAAACACGCGGTAATCCTCAAAGAGCGTGAATGGAATGCTATAAATCCTTTGTATCAAAAAAAGGCATAACTAAAACAAATCCCTTTTCCTCTCTGAATAAAACCAACAATATATATATATATAATCCGTTAGTAATACATCTATCACTTTATTTTTATTTATTTCTATTGTCGTTAGCTGTTTACTTACAATCACAGCTTTTGGCAAATACTGTTGATTTTGGGAGAGACAGACAGTCAGACAAACCGAGAGAGAGAGAGAGAGAGAGAGACAAAAAAAAAAAAAAAAGAAAAAAAAAAAAAAGCAAGTGCCATAGCCAGTTACAGAAGTGAGTGTTTACCTGACTAGCATCAATCATTTTATAGGATTTTTGTAGCCTGAGCGGAGACTTTAATGGCTTTTAATAAGAGTCTACTTACACACAAAAATATGCAGTTCTCTTAATAATTTCGTGTTCACTGTGAAAGCACTTGAATAGTTAAAATAGCCAGAGAAAGTGTATTTTTGAAAAAAAGTATAGATAGAAACTGGAAAAGAGAGAAGGGAACATAACAGAGAATTATATAATGAAAAATAGGCATTGACAATATATTAAAAATAGATAACTCCATAGACAGATCAGCAGATTGCGATGAAGGCGAAAACAAAATAAAACGAGAGAGAGAGAGAGAGAGAGAGAGAGAGAGAGAGAGAGAGAGAGAGAAAATAACATATAAAAAATAAAAAAAAAAACAGTTCGACAAAGCCTTCCCTCTCCAAGAAATCCCCTCGCCCCCCTTTTGCGAATTCCTGAGGCCACGCCCCCTGTCGAACGGAGGCGTATCTCGGGCCCACACCTCGTGACGGGCGTGACAGGCAGAACCACGCTGTCACTCCACCTGGGTCACAGCTGACGTCGCGCCTGCTAATTGCGGTAGGATTCAGGAGCGGAGATTGGCAGCTTGCGTCGCCCGTCATTGCGCTGATGACAGCTCCAGCCCGCGAATGAATTCAGGTGGACTGTGATACCTTTTATATCTATCAATGATTTTTTAAATCATTATTAACATTTCTATCAGTTTATCTTTATTATCATCATCATCATCATCATCATCATTATCGTCATCGTCATCGTCATCGTCATCGTCATCGTTATCGTCATCGTCATCGTCATCGTCATCGTCATCATCATCATCATTATTGTTGTTATCATTACCAAAATCATTACTATAATTATAATTATCATTATTGTTTTGATCTTGTTTTTATTAATACTGTTATCCTTATCATAATTGTCATAATTATTATTAGTAGTAGTAGTAGTAGCAGTATTATTATCACCATCATCATTATTATCACTTTTTGACATCATCGCTCCGATTACCATTATTAGAAGTAGTATCATTTAGGAGCATCGTGTGGGTGGTGATAATGAAGTGAGTTATGATAATGATGTCAGTTGTGAGTGCCATGTTGTGATGCCATTACATACGGATTGTGATGCCAGTATTATCGTACGTAGTGATTATGTGACTATATTATACACACTTCCTTTTGTGTGATATGTTATACCATGTGAAATATAGAAGATTATGATCAGTTTATAATGCTGTGTAGCATATCACCTATGTGAAAGAGTGAGATTCTCTGTACGATTTATAGAGTACAACATTTTATTTTGTCTCTGTAGTCACGCGTCTGGCAGTAAACACTCGCAGACGGAGCCTGGCGTGCGGGGCAGAGGAACAGGAAGAGTTCCGTATTAATTTTGTCAGAGCTGATCTCCAATGAACTTACTTTAGATTTCATCGGTGTTTTCTTCACCCTCAAGCATCATAGAGAAACACCAAGCAAACATAGAAGACGAACACATCGTAAACATTATTATTGTAATTATAACTATAATTTATTTATTGTGGTTATTACCGTTTCGCCATACTTATTACCTATTTGCTCTACCCTCTTTTTCTATCAGTATCTCTCTTTATCTCCTCTCTAATAGAATCCAATCATATATCTATCTATTTATCTATCTGGCAATCTGTTTATAAGTGCGTATGTCGGATAAAAATACTATACTTAATTTTTTTTTTATATATATAACCATCCATTTTGATAAGAGAAACAGCGACCAATTACAAAAGATATTTATAATAAAGGGATGTTAATATTATGGACAGTGAGTTTCCTTGCAAATTCGTTAATAATTCTCTCATTTTTGTTCTACATTTAATACCACTGATACTCACCGTGTGCATCATGCTTATGATATATTTGATAAGAAAAAGTTTTATGCCGGTTTCCTCTGTGTCTCGGTTTGTATGGTTAAAAGCAGGGATTCTAAACCTTACAGGCCGGCGACACGCTATAAAATTAAGTCATCGTCTTTAGCAACACATCAACTCTTGACGCCAGTAATATATTTATTGGAATGTGTTATACATGTATGATTATTACAATCCCTTTGAAAATGAACAAATTACTCTAAATCATTGAACAAAAATACTTTACTAATTAATGGGAAACTTCTGCTTGAATGGACTGGCAAAGCCGCTGTGTATAAGGAGAGACGGTTGAGTGCGCGTCCACATTTCTACATAATTAATATGATTATGATCTTTATTATTATTATTAAGGTACATAATCGTGTACTTGATTATGTTTGCAATCAAAAACTGCCCACATTTTCCAAATATTTCAGACTAAATTACGATACAAAAATGTAGATTTGTAAAATATTATGTTCCACATCTGGAGGAGAGTCACAACAAACGCGGCTCCCCCCCCCCCCCCCCCTCTCTCTCTCTCTCTCTCTCTCTCTCTCTCTCTCTCTCTCTCTCTCTCTCTCTCTCTCTCTCTCTCTCTCTCTCCTTTCATATTCATGAAAGATCTTTTGTTATAGTCAGTCCTATAAATATTTAAATCAGATTAACCGAGAGACTAAATTTAGAGATTCCTAATAATAAAATCTGCATGTCATATTATTGTATATGCTAATTCATAGCGAGCATGAAGGAAGGCACAGATAACCTGCCTTGGTTTCTGAAATAATAGTGTCTTTCTGCAATTGTCCGTCAGAACTGATTCACTAATTAGCAAAACTTATTAATTATATTAAACGCAGTGTCTGGTGTTATTGTGATCTTTTCATTAGGACACGAAGCTAGAAAAGCAGCGAATAAGAGAAGAGAGTACGAGTAGGAGAGAAAGAGAGAGAAAAATAGACAGACAGGCACAGACAGCCATGCATATCAACACATTTAAGATCATACATTAATATATTTTGATTCCTCATGCCACGTCGCTTTCCCTCGCCCTTGAGAATCAAGAAGACATAATTAAATCTCAAGACCGATTTCATGTCCACAGTTCAGTCACGAAATGCAGTTAATTTCACTTCAGTTTGCGAATTGTTTCTTATAAGCGCCAATGAAAAAAATAAATAATAATAATATAAAAAAAAGGTTACATGCTCCGATGCAACTTTTAGCATGACATTACGCGTGACCCTTTTCTTGTTGTCACTAACGATATTTACCAGTATTGGAAAGAATATCAAAGATTCTCTCTCTCTTTCTCTTTCTCTCTCTCTCTCTCTCTCTCTCTCTCTTTCTCTCTCTCTCTCTCGCTCGCTCGCTCTCGCGCTGTCTCTCTCTCTCTCTCGCTCGCTCGCTCTCGCGCTGTCTCTCTCTCTCTCTCTGTCTCTCTCGCTCTCGCTCCCTCCCTCTCTCTCTCTCTCTCTCTCTCTCTCTCTCTCTCTCTCTCTCTCTCTCTCTCTCTCTCTCTCTCTCTCTCTCTCTCTCTCTCTCTCTCTCTCTCTCTCTCTCTCTCTCTCTCTCTCTCTCTCTCCCTCTCTCTCTCCTTTTCTCTCTCCTTTTCTCTATCTCTCTCTCTCTCTCTCTCTCTTTCTCTCTCTCCGTCTCTCTCTCTCTCTCTCTCTCTCTCTCTCTCTCTCTCTCTCTCTCTCGCTCTCTCTCTCGCTCTCTCTCTCTCTCTCTCTCTCGCTCTCTCTCTCTCTCTCTCTCTCTCTCTCTCTCTCTCTTTTTCTCTCTCTCTCTCTCTCTTTCTTTCTCTCTCTCCGTCTCTCTCTCTCTCTCTCTCTCTCTCTCTCTCTCTCTCTCTCGCTCTCTCTCTCTCTCTCTCTCGCTCTCTCTCTCTCTCTCTCTCTCTCTCTCTCTCTCTCTCTCTCTCTCTCTCTCTCTCTCTCTCTCTTTCTCTCTCTCCGTCTCATCCATAGTCACCGGTACTTACCCATCACTGTGGAAACATGGCATCATAACACCCATTTTCAAACCAGGAGATGCAGAACAACTGAACAATTATCGTCCTATCACTCTACTCCTAGTGATATCTAAAGTGCTAGAAAAAAATTGTTGCAAATCAACTATCAACATTCTTAGAATCCAATCACCTTATTTCCGAAACGCAACATGGGTTTAGAAGTAAGTTATCCACTGAAACAGCTTTACTAAAAATCTCAAACAAAATTAATGATAATATAGACAAGAATCAAATAAATCTACTCACATTATGTGATCTGTCAAAAATGTTCGACAGCGTCAGCCATAAAATCCTGATTGACAAAATAAAAAATCATAGAATAGACAACTATTGGTTCAGAAGTTATCTATCTACAAGAACGCAGTCAGTCAAAATTCGTAGCAATATGTCAACTAAAAAAACAGTCTCTTTCGCTTTCCCACAAGGCTCCATATTAGGCCCGATCCTCTTCACAATATTCATAAACGATCTATCAAACATTGCAAACAACTGTCTCCTTGTCCAATATGCTGATGACTCTCAGTTTCTTCACGCTGCCCCTGTAAGCAATTTATATGAATTGATAAAAAATACGCAACAGACTCTTACAGAAACAAAGATGTATTTTGACAACAACGGCCTCAAACTAAATCTCGATAAAACCCAATGCATCTTTATAGGCATTCGGCAAAACATAGTCAAAATTGCCATAAACACAATCATAGAATTTGAAGGCCATCATATCAAACCAAGCATTACCGTGAAAAATCTAGGAATACACATAGACAGAAACATGACTTTCGAAACACACATAGACAACATTCACAAAAAAGTAATGGGCACACTGATATACCTAAATCACATTAAAAACAAAATCCCCGCTGAGACGAGAATTATTGTTGTACAAACACTTGCACTAAATATTATAAACTACTGCTCCAACATATGGGGCTCAACCAACAAAACTCAAATAGAAAAAGCACAAAAACTACAAAACTTTGCCGCAAGAGTGGCAATAGGCAACATAAATAAACATAACCAGATAACCCCCCACTTGAAAAAAATAAAATGGTTAAAAGTTCCTCAAAAATGTCAATTTGATACATGTATACCCATTCACAAATTCATTATGGGCGATTATCCTCATTGATTAATGCTTCTACAAACAATTGGTAACAAAACAGGCTTCCAAACCAGGCAGATTAAATCTCTGCACATCAAAAGATCATACACGGAAACAGGGTCAAGGCAAATGCAAATCCGAGGACCCAAGATCTGGAACAATCTACCGAAAAAATATTAGAAACATCTCCAACCTGGTTACTTTCAAAAATAAATTAAAGGAGTATCTCTTAAATTGTCAATGACATAAGGCATTTACATACAAAGCCAAACCATGTAACTCAATTTCGAATGATGTGACCATCATATTCTATTTAATTTTATTTTATATCACCCCCACCAATTTATTTACTATTGTTTCTATTTTATCTGTATTACTGTACGATGCCATAATTTATGTAAAAAGAAGAACCATTGTAATTAATGGAATAAAGTATTTTGACTTTAACTTTGACTTTGACTCTCTCTCTCTCTCTCTCTCACTCACTCACTCACTCACTCTCTCTCTCTCTCTCTCTCTCTCTCTCTCTCTCTCTCTCTCTCTCTCTCTCTCTCTCTCTGTCTCCTTTTAGTTTTTATATCACTTCTGTTTTCATATTCATATTCATATCTGAATTCAATAAAACCACATAAACAAGGTTCAGAAATAACATGACTATAATGGGGTTACTCACACATACAAACATACACCACTTAAGCATGCGGAAAACAACCCAAGGATCGATTCCTTTGTCTTCTCGCGTCCGTGATAACGTCCATTATCTCCTACGCCAACGCTGTTTTACCGAGAAACCCGTTGTTTACCAGTATTTAAGTTAAAGCCTTCATTACATCTATCTATACCTGTCTATACAAATACATGTTGATCGTTTCATTCGCATGAATAGAGAGAGATCATTATATTCCCGTCACTGCCTCGTTAGTGCGTCCGTGTAGGTGTTACCTTGTTATCGTTATACATACCTGCCGTGTGGAAATTATGCGCAACCCTCTCGCGGACAAGGCTTACATAGATAAGGGGGCATGGTTTCTTATCGTACTACGCTGTTCGGACTCTTTAACGTAAAGTAGGGAAGGTGCAGCAAATGCCTTGAAATGGTTAACATGAAATATAGAACACATATATGTATGTGCATATGTATATACATAGTTGCTTTTACCAAGAGTTCATCAGATATCAATAATTGCACATACCTAGTCTAGAACTAGCCAATATTCCTGGAAATACAAAGAATGAAAATTATTGCGTGTGAGCCGTGTAGCTCTCTTTTTCTTTCTCTCTCTCTCTCTCTCTCTCTCTCTCTCTCTCTCTCTCTCTCTCTCTCTCTCTCTCTCTCTCTCTCTCTATCTATCTATCTATCTATCTTTCTCTTTCCCTATCTCTCTTTCTTTCTTTCTCTCTCTCTCTCTCTCTCTCTCTCTCTCTCTCTCTCTCTCTCTCTCTCTCTCTCTCTCTCTCTCTCTCTCTCTCTCTCTCTCTCTCTCTCTCTCTCTCTCTCTCTCTCTCTCTCTTTCTCTCTTTCTATCTATCTATCTGTCTATCTATGTATTTATCTCCGCCTCTCCCTCCCCTCCCCTCCCATCTCTCTCTCTCCCTTGCTCTCTCTTTCATTTTCTCACTTTCTCTACTTTTCACTTTTTCTTTCTCATTTAAAAAGAAAGAAAACTCTGACTTTTTCTAAATATGTTTATATTACACCAAGAGTCAGCCGCCGTGTAAAATTGTGAAGTTGTGTGTCATGCAACACTGCCTGACGCTAGTGTTCAAAAGAAGAGGCGCAAATCCGTGGTCAGTCCCCTGCTTGTTTTGAGAATACAGTGCTAATGGGATGGTAGGCGACGAAGGGACAATTTTCTCAGCCAGACAGACAGAAAGATTGGTATATAGCAAAAAAAGGATTGTGAGACAACTGAGTTAGAGAGAGAGACAGATAGATAGATAGATAGAGAGAGAGAGAAACAGATAGATAGATAGATAGATAGATAGATAGATAGATAGATATAGAGAGAGAGATTCAGCATACCTGCCACAGAAAAAATCATTAGATATACATACACACAGCCTATTGATATTTTCGTACCTAGAACATTCGATTTATATAACATAAAAGTATGATCTATGAATAACATAAGCTCTTAATATACATGTAACACAACCATTCGGCTTGCACGCAACATTAAGAATAAGCATACACATATCATATATATAAAACAAATGAAGAATAACTCAACATACGTTAAACCCTCATTTTACATTTAGCATACTGTATATATAGCATAAACCTCCATCATACGTACCCCACAAGCTTTCAACAAACGTGCAACATAAGTATTCAACATGCAATATAAAACTTCAAAAAGTCCCCCTTGCCCTCTCTTTATTGACCTTAACTGGAGCGTGTGTTGGCGAGTGTACTTCGGCAGTTCAGGCCTTCATATGCTGCTTCAGTGTTCGTGATTTTATTTCATTTTATTATCTTTTTTCCCCTCATACTCAGTTCACTTTTGACCAAGAAAATCAGGAAAAATAGTCCGAAAAGATATTTATATGACATTAGGGTTTTCTGTGGTATCATCGTTGTGGGAAGCAATTAGTCATTCACACGCAGAAAACTGATGCTTAGAAAGGCAAATGGGAAGTTAACTCGTTGACCGCTCACGTGTTTGTGTGTGTGTGTGTGTGTGTGTGTGTGTGTGTGTGTGTGTGTGTGTGTGTGTGTGTGTGTGTGTGTGTGTGTGTGTGTGTGTGTGCGTGTGTGTGTGTGTGTGTGTGTGTGCGCGCGCATGCAGTCTCTCCCTCGCCGTTATATCAAATTAATTTGCGATGCACTGAGATATTTTATACAGCACTTCGATAGTATTAAAGTTGGGAAGAGAGAGATGGAGAACCGAAAAATTTGTTCCCGTGGTCTTAAAAAGAGAGATGGAGAAAAAGAAGAGGGAAAATTGAAGTAAAGAAAAATAATTCGTTGTTGTTCATATGCATTTAATACAACATAGTTTGGATACGAATATTAATACAGAAAGAGAGGGGGATAGAGAGAGAGAGAGAGAAATAGAGAGATAAAAAATAGAGAGAGAAAGAAAGAGAGAGAAAAAGAGCGAGAGAGAGAGAGAGAAACAAAAAGAGAGCGAAAGAGAGAGTGAATGAGAATTACACACACCAGTGAAAAGGACAATAAAAACACAAACACGTATACAAATAAATATAAACCGTGAAATACAAACAAGAAAGAGAGAAAAAAAAACACAGACAGAGAGGCAGTTGGCGCGATTTTTATTCCGAAAGCAAATATTTGAGTAACACCTCTCGGGATGTGGGAATTTCTCTGAAGAAGTTATATTTACATGGACCTTCTACGAGTGTTCTGGAGGGCGGCAATTTATTTATTTTTTCCATTATATTTTCCCCTTTTCGACAAGAGGTCGCGAAGTATTTAAAGACTCCTCGAGCTTGTTCCTCCAGGGTTCATGTCGGGGGGTGGGGGGGGTGGGGGGTGGGGGGGGTAGGGGGGAGATGAGGCAGATGCAAAAGGGGGGGGGGGGGGGTGAGGTTATGGTAGGGAAGGGGTGAGACGCAGCGGAGGGGCGGAGGAGGGGAGATGCAGTAGGGGTGGATGGTTGGGGATAGGGGGTGAGGTTGGGATGGGGAGGGAGTGAGTTGCAAGGGATGGGGGAGGGGGAGGGGAGGTGGAAGGGAGATGAAGGGGTAGGGAGGCGGGAGGTAGGGAAGAGGGAGGGTCCTGGGTGGGGAGATTGGTGGGGGAGTGAAGATAGGAGGAAGGGGGGACAAGATGCAGAGGTTGGGGGTGAAATGTTGGAGACAGAGGAGGGAGATGCCGAGATGGGGGGAGGTGGGGGGAGATGGGGAGGGGGATGAGCGACGGGGGGGGGGTAGCGCAGGGGAGTGGAAGGAGTGATGAGATGCGGCGAATGTGAAAGGGAAGGAGGGGGGGAGGGGGGATATGAAGTGAGGAAGGGAAAGGGGGGGAGGCGAGAGCAAGGAGGGGGGTTGGGGTGTGGGTTCAACTGCTCTTCATTACGTCTAGCTTCCTGGATTAAATATCTTGCGGTTTCTGGGCTCTGAATGCGACGGAGAGAGACGGAGAAAATGTGGAAATTTAAAAACGATAATGTCAGTGCGAGAGGGAGAGATAAAGTGAAAAGAAAAGGGAGGGGGGGAAAGAGAGGTAGAGGGAGGGAGAAAGTGAGACAGAAAAAAAGGTGAGAAAGAGAAAAGAAAGAGGAAGAGATAGATAGAGAGAGTGTGTGTGTGAGAGAGAGAGAGATAGGGTGAAATAGTGAAAGAGAAAGAGAGAGAGAGAGAGAGAGAGAGAGAGAGTGAGAGGCAGACAGACAGACAGACAGACAGACAGACAGACAGACAGACAGACAGACTGACAATCCAACAGACAGACAAAAACCCAAACAGACAAAATCAAACAGACAGAAACAGAGACAAACAAACAGAAAAAAAGAGAGATACAAACACACAAAAAAAGGAAAAAAACAAACAGAAACTAAGATTTAAAAAAAAATGCGAAGAAAATGAACCCCAGCCCCCCCCCCCCCACTCCCCACTCCGCAACCCTCCCCCTCCCCGTGACTTCCAACATTCCTCTTCATTTCTCTAAGCATTTTCTTCCCAACTCCGCTCCAAGACAAATACCGGAGTTTCGGTTAATGAATGTGCATAACGGCCGAGTTTCTTTCTGCGTTTCACTCTTCTTCAGCCGAGTATGGTAAGCGGGGGTTATAGGAAGCTTGCTGTGTGGTGCAGCGGTAGCGATCTCGTCTAGCAATCTTGCTGACCTGCGTTCGAATCCCTCGCCGCCAGTGGATGGTAACCCCGGCCATTCCTTGCACACAGGGGATAGTTTAGA
>NC_061829.1:6728158-6730658 GCF_019202785.1 Penaeus chinensis | reverse complement strand
TCACCCAGGAAGTGAGGCAGGCTGCGGGTCCCGTTGGAAGGATGACTACTGGGGCACATGATGGGAACGAGAGTTACTCATCCTGCCTGAGCCCTAGGAAGTGCCAACCCGGTGTGAGGCCTGTGGAGCAAAGCCCAATGAAACGGACGTTGGGCCCCACAGCCTTTATATGAGGCAACGTCGGCGGGAGTTGAAGAGGCAGTATCCACCTGGAGTGAGTGCCCAAGGCAAGAGGGAACTGAAGTAGTTGGGAGTTGAGGTAACTGCCCTTTAGGAGGCGAGAAGACCTGGCAGTGACTCCTGGTATCAGCATTCCAACCTGCATCGCTGGGCTTGGTATACCAGGCAAGGTTTTCGCCCACATTTTTCTTAAACGGATCCGTGACCACCTACTAAGTCACCAAAGACTGGAGCAATCTGGATTCACTCCTGGCAAGTCCACAATACACAGTAGCCGAGCGCTTTGAGTGATTGTGGAACACTGTTATGAGTTTGGTCGTGGGCTGCTTGTAAACCTATATACTGTTACTTAAAGTGCTGTAAAGTGTGGTGGGGGCCTGTCAAACTTCTTCCCTGTGAGCTAGCAGTGAGGCAAGTCTGCTCTCCTTGCACCAACGCTGTCCAACACTTGCATGGACTGGATAATGGGTTATTATTCAAAGTCACCGTGGAGCAACACTGTGGACTATCAAGGTCACAGACCTTGACCTTGCTAGCAATGTTGCTACCCATCTGGGTCTCTGGAATCTCTGGAATATATATATATATATGTATATGTATATATATATATGTATATATATGTATGTATATATATACATATGCATAATATATATGAACATATATATACAATATATATATACACACAATATATATATATATATATATATATACACACACATATATATATATATATACGACTGCCGCGATGGTCCAGTGATCGCGGCGGTTGTAAAAATGCCTGCTCTCTGACTGCTGGCTCGAGCCCGAGAAAACGACATATCGCCTTGAGAAGTCAAACGCAGGTGTCGTAGGGGAAGTCGCCGCCGTGGCACAAGTGTAAGTGCGTTGTTGATTAGGAAGGGCATCCAATCAGGCAAGGGTGACACTGTCATATAACCTCTCAATAGTAAATTGAGAGAGGCCTATCTCCTGCAGTGGAATGTATTGCTGTTGAAAAAAAAAAAAATATATATATATATATATATATGCATATATATGTGTGTGTGTGTGTGTGTGTGTGTGTGTATGTGTATGTGTGTGTATGTGTGTATCCATGTGCGTGTGTGTGTTTATATATATAATACAGATATAATTATAAATACATATATATATGTTTATACATGTATATGTATGTATATATATGTTTATATATATATGTATGTATATGTGTGTACAAATATATATATACATATATATACATACATATATATGTATATATGTATATATGCATATATATACATATATATGTTTGTTTCCACATATTAATTCATATTTGAAAACACATATATGCTCACTTTGAAATTATGTGTGTATACATGTCCGTGTGAATAAGTGAACTTCCTCAACTCATCGGAGATCATTTTGCTGAGCCCGTCTCCATTTGCCTGCTGTCATAACTGCTGCGCTCGCCGTCAACGCCCATAATTATCCTTTTATCAATAGTAATGGAATCATCGACATGTGATTTAACCCTCACGGTTGATTTTGCAGATATTAGTCATGACAACATTTCGCAGATTAACGTTCGCCAGGGTTACACATAACAAATATTAGTCTTAAAGTTGATGTCTATAAGCTTCGCTCGCTCTCACGTAACTCTCTGGCAATTCAGCAAGCTTGCAGAAAGCCGTGGAATGCCGGGAAAACTCGGCAGTTTGTGGCAAGCCAACTAAATTTCATAAGTCGTAGCAAGCCGAAGCAAGCCACCTCAAAACAAGGGCAGCTCAGCAAGTTGGTGCAATTCGGCAAGCCGTAAAAGAACGAAATAAGTCAACAGGGTGTGGCCGATCGAGGTAAATTAGTCGTAGTCGTAGCAGGTCGAAACAAGTAAAGGTAATTCAGCAAACTGTAGCAAGTTGTAGCAAGCCAGAGCTGATCAGCAAGTCGTAGCGAACCAAGACAAGCTAGTAAAAGTAATGAAAGAGAAAAGAAAGAAACAAAGACGGTATAGATAGTACAAGAAAGACTAAAGCAGAAGGAAAACAAGTGACCACTACTGGACAAGACACAAGCAATAGAGGAACACACAGAACTGAGAAAACGTGTAAGCACCATTCATGGATACCAAGCAAATGCGAGAGTGAAACTCATTGTTTACAAACGCGTCTGTCAGTCAGCTTACAGGAAAGCTTAACGGGGAAAAAGTGAAGTTTGTCCAAGCAGCGAACCAATAGTTGTAGTTAACTTTTATCCCAAAAAGGAGTTTGATGCTCAGGAAGTTTAAAGAAATTTCCACGGAGACATTTAATCTTGTTTCATGTACTTAAATGTAAAAGTTGGT
>NC_061829.1:6715658-6718158 GCF_019202785.1 Penaeus chinensis | reverse complement strand
ACTTTTTTAAATATCATTTTTTTTTTTTTTTTTATGTATAAATATTTGTGTTATACTGTTCCATTATTAACGTAAACACTAAATACATTTGAAATCATTTCTTCGCTCATCATTTTTAGTATTTACAACGGATATCGTTTATAAAATTCTAAATGGTTTTGCTATTTTCGCTAAACAGTGAGTTTTTCTTTTCTTTTCTTTTTTCATTTCAGCTTTCATCCACTTATCATTCGTTCATTAGTCAACTCCGATTCCCGTACGGTAACGTAACTGAATCATTCCAGCACTTAATAATATAGAGATCAATAACTTACGCACCAGGTATGGAAGCAATTAAACAATCAGAGATTCTTTGCTCTAAAGTTTCTCGTCCATTGCCACCTACCACCAGCTGTTCTGACTTTGGCATTGATATCTTCATCTACATAGCCGCCAGTTGAGTGCCTGTACCCAGTCCTTTACCTTTGCTGGACTTCCCTTCTTCTTGCGGACACTGTCTGCCGTTCCCATAGGTACCCAGATGCAACCGATGCTGGTCAAAGTCACTCGCGAGTCCTTTAGTTAGTGTCCAGAAACTCGTACTTTTAGTTGAGCAGAAAAGCGATCCGTCCGCCTCCACTTACGCTTCACCTCCAGAGTACTTCCTTTATAGTCTCATCGCGCGACTTTCTCATCTTCTGTCGCCTAGTCACTCGCTTATCGTTCTCAATCGCACAGAAAAGCAATCTGTTCTACGCAAAGGCGCACTCTCTTCCTCATTGGAAGTGGTATGTGCCTTTCTCGCCTCGACTTTCACAGAAGTATAGTTGCTTCTACGCGGTACTTCATCCCAAATCCTCTTTAACCCTCGAAGTTCGTCAAACTCCGAGGCGCCCTTCGAGACACCCCTGACTCCGCAGCGGCTGCCTATATCTCTCTTTAATCTGCAGGTAAAGCAGTTGCATCGACGCCCTAGGGAATTTCGTCCCACCACCAGCTCCGACCCTCAACCTGTAGAAGTGTCCCTGACCTTGGCCGGGAACCTGTGGGCGGATGGGCGCCTCCCCGTCTCCCACAGACCTCTTGGTAAGCACACCAGTATTTCCTGCCTGTTTTTGAACCAACCAGACCAGTGATTCTCATACTTCACTCTACCATATACCTTTAAGCTGCCAAGAACCTTCACATCTTATTAGGACTAATTAACTCCCTGCTGTGTGCCCCCCCCCCCCTCCTCACCAGTGGATAACGTTGTGTCATTTCGTCAGTGCATTCCTATAATAAGTCTAATTGATCATAATAGATAATGTTAAATGTGTGTATAATCGACATATTTGAACAGTTAATAGCAAACAACCATGAGTCTTTTAATGATCTCACTCCCCCCCCCCCCCTCTCTCTCTCTTTCTCTCTCTCTCTCTCTCTCTCACCTATTGATTAAACAACAATTTTCTTCCAAACAAATATTTTTGACACATGATAGCCACGCGCAGGTAATCGACATTCAATCAAAAGCAAGTCATAAAGAAGCGAAAAACGACACACGCGCATTAGAAACCCATCGCCATGTTTCAACTCGCCGCCACCAGAGGGACGAAATTAATGGTTTTGCTGTTGTTTTCTTCTTTTGTTCGATTGTTTGCTCTTCTTTCGTTATATTTTCTTCATTTTTGGGCATTAATGTATCGTACTGCTCTGATAAAATAATTATTATCTCTTCTGCCTCATAAGAAACTTTATTTGCTGATAGAATTTTTAAACATTTTTAATATTTTAACATAATCCCAGAAGGTATTCTCCACTAATGAACTTAGCTGTTGACGCGGCAAATAATTTTGAATAATCAATCAGTCATGACGGATTAGTGGATTGTCTGACGATTCTCATTGTTATAATTTCTTTGTCAGCTTTAGTATCGTTGTTGATGTCATTATCATAGGAATTTTAATAATTGCTGCTATTGGTATTCTTATTCAAAATCATTACTATAAATTCCAGTATTGTTAATGCTTCTGTTATTATAATAATATCATTAATAATTATTATTAATAATAATATTACTATAATTTCCATTATTGTTAATGCTTCTGTTATTATAATAATATCATTAATAATTATTATTAATAATAATATTACTATAATTTCCATTATTGTTAATGCTTCTGTTATTATAATAATATCATTATTGCCATTATTGTAATTATTATCATTATTATTATTATTATCATTATCGTCATCATCATCATTATTATTATTATTGTCTATATGATTTAATATTATTGTTTTCTCACTTAGAACAGTGCAATAATTCCTCAATGAAACAAAATAAAACAAATATGTGAATCAATACAGAGAACACAGAAAATCATCAATAAACAATCTACATCACCAAAAAAAATATTTTCTTATAATAAAAAGAGATGATTTTAAAAATATGAACTTTAATTTACCGCGACGTCGATTAATGGATGGCTCTAAAGTTTTCAGATCACAAGTTTTGCTCGCTTTTCCACACCACAAT
>NC_061829.1:6673158-6675658 GCF_019202785.1 Penaeus chinensis | reverse complement strand
TGTCAAACAAATGAGCAAGGGAATATATAGATAGATAAATAGACAGGTAAGTGAGTGTGTGTGTGTGTGTGTGTGTGTGTGTGTGTGTGTGCGTGTGTGTGTGTGCGTGTGTGTGTGTGAGTGTGTGTGTGTGTGTGTGTGTGTGTGTGTGTGTGTGTGTGTGTGTGTGTGTGTGTGTGTGTGTGTGTGTGTGTGTGTGTGTGTGTGTGTTTGAGAGTATTTGAGTGTGTGTGTGAACAAAACGAAATAAACCGAAATATATAAAAAAAAGACTCATCTAAAAGTCAAATATCTGGCAATCAGGAAACACTCAAGGTTTAAGTGAGAATGAGAAAATGAAAGATAAAGAGAAGTTATCGGGTGAGAGAGATTTGATCTAATTGAGTAAAAGACTCTTTTCTAGAAGGAAAGGAGCGTTAAGATTACACTCGATAAAACTAAGAGCATAAAGAATGATAGGTGCGTGTTCTTGTGCATGTATGTTTGCATGTGTAACTAAATATAATTTATGCGCATGCTTGTTTATACCTGTAGGTGTTTACATGTGTAAGTGTGTGTGTGTGTGTATGTGTACGTGTTGCGTGTGCGTATGAGTGCGTGTATATCTATGTGTACATATGAAATTGAAATATCCATGCACTACAAGAACCGCAGTCCCATAAATATCTATCAAAAGACAGTAAACACACGTCCAAATGACATACCTGAGTCGCTAAGAAATCGTTTCTCTGCGGTGTCCCATTCAGTGCGACGTATATTGCAGGACCGTCGATAATGGTCTACGCCATTTTATTCTTCTTAAAAGGACGCGGACGACTGTATTATAAGAGGGAGGAAAAAGTCTAATTGAAAAGAACTCTTTCACTGAAGATGAATTCATTTTATAGTCTTTCATGTCTCTTTGGATATTTTTCAGTGGTTTAAATCTAGGAAATCAGAAGTATTTGGGAAAATAATGAGGGAAAACATATCAGTTTTATTTTGTTGTTCTATCTCTTTTGTATCTAGTTTTGAAGAAGTAAAAGGTTTCTTGTTTTCTTTATTCCTTTGTGTCATTCTTTTCTTTCGAGATAATCTACACATACATAAACACAATCACGCACACATATGAACACACACATACATACATACATACACACACATATATACATATATATTTATATATAATTATGTGTCTGTGTCTGTGTGTCTGTTTGTATGGGTCACAGCAAAATAGTCAACACATACCCCATTCCTTTAGACCGGTCAGGCATCTGGCACGCAACACTTTTAAGCATGATTCGCCATCGATCTCCAGCCAGTCACACCAAACCGACCGACCAAAAACCCTCGTCTCGCCGGACCTCCCTATGGAGTGGACTGAGGACCTCGAGCGGATCGGCGAAACGCGGGCGCTGACCACCCAGCCCGATGCAGCGTGGTTTGACTCTGCGTCAGGTACAGGCACAGACACAGACTCGGACACAGATACAGACAAGGATAGAGACTCTTACACAGACAGAGAGAGAAAGACACAGTCGCAGACGCATACACAGCCACAGACTCGGACACACACAAATACAGACACACATGGAGACGTTGACACAAACTCATATACAGACACAAACACAAACTCAAACACAGTCACAGATACAGACACAGGCTCGAACACAGTCACAGATACAGACACAGACTCAAACACAGTCACAGATACAGACACAGACTCGAACACAGTCACACATACAGACACAGACTGAAACACAGACCTAGATATAAACACGCGAGTGTGTGGGCCCTTCTTTTTGCCCTTTCTTTAAGATGTTTTTTGAATTTTAAGTTGTTGTTTTTTTTTAATTATTTCTCCATCATGTGGTGAAACTCACTGATGTTTGAACTTACTGAAAGAGCCTCGAGATTGAGGAAGATGAAGCAATGTTTCAAGAAAAAGAACAGATAATAATATTGATAAAAAAAAAATAATAAAAAAAAATACAAGGAAGACTACAGGAATCGATAACTTCAAGTCTCAAACAGCTTTATGACCAGCCCATGCATACCACTTTGTTCACCCAACCCTCGCTTTAAAAAACACACAAAAAAACGACAACTTTTATGGTTATTGATCAATGCCTTTTATTTTCAGCCCGTTGTCAAAAGAAGCAAACTTGAGAGAACAATTATTTTCAAAGTTCAAAGAGAAATTGTCTTTTGTGACTCATGTCTTCCATCAATTATATAAACAGTATCTTCGCCTCCCACCACCCCCTCCCAATTAATCTCTCTCTCTCTCTCTTTCTCCCTCCCTCTCTCTCTCTCTCTCTCTCTCTCTCTCTCTCTCTCTCTCTCTCTCTCTCTCTCTCTCTCTCTCTCTCTCTCTCTCTCTCTCTCTCTGTGTGTGTGTGTGTGTGTTTGGAATGGATTTTTTACCTTTATATGTAATTTCATATATATTTTAATTTTATTGAGTTAATGTCATGATCAAAGGATGTCAACTCTGAAAATAACATCATGTTCCATGTTA
>NC_061829.1:6653158-6655658 GCF_019202785.1 Penaeus chinensis | reverse complement strand
AACATATGAAACGATAAGACAAACACAAACACGAATAAAACAAACGATAAAATAAACACGAATAAGAGACAGTAAAATTAGCAGTAGTACAAAAAGGAACTTAAAACATTAAAACACGAACTATGAAACAACAAAAACCACGAAACATAAAATGCACTCAATAAAAAAAACGAAAAACGATACAATGAAAATAATAAAACGAATGATAAAAGTGAAATAAAAAGCTAGATAAAAGGAACATAAAATGAAAACATACAAGCAAGATAAAACGAACGATAAAATAGTAAAAATGGAACTTGGATAAAACAAGCAAGAAACCCGAAGATAAGAAAGCACCGATCACTATTAAATCCCTTTTGGCCGAATAAATATCTCACAAATGGTGTCTTACCTCCTATATTATAAAAACTACCCCCACTGACCACTTCACTGGATAGGGGAAGCCCGTTCTTGGATTCCTCAGACTGTCGGCTTAGCAGGCCAGTAGCAACCCCCCCCCCCCCCCCTTGTTGTTCCTTGCTTCCCACGTCACTTTGTAGGCGGGAAAAGAAGCTAATTATAGGTCTTTAAAATCAATGATAAAAATCTTATGACTCAACATAGTTAAAATCCTGGTATAGGCAATAAAATAATGAATAAAAGGACATAAGATTAAAATAACTATTTTGAAATATGGAATTTTTAAAATACTTGGTAACGAACCATAAAATACTTAAAATATAGAGAACATGAAACGCTTCTGATATGGAATTTAAAATAAATAAATAAACTTAAAATTAATACTACCGTTTTTAAGTATTTAAAATGGGCCACCGTCATCATTATGAATATGTATAAAAAACTTAAAATGTAAAATAAATGGGCTTAGATGCTTTGTCTTCTTCGGGCAGAAAGTCAGATAAAACAATAAAGATACAATTTATTTGGCAAAATAAAAATTGACAGCGGTAATCGTGTGTGTGTGTTGTGCGCGGGCATCCTCCTCACTCGCGAGATAAAGGTGCATTTATTGGGGCCTGGAGTTGATGTTGCCGGCCGGAGGACGTGATATACTATAGCTGATGATGGCATGGGAAAGGCATTGACGTTGCAAAGCCGCATCCATAACCCCCATTGACAATACACAGAGAAATTGACGCCATGCACTGTTCCACCAGGTGGGAGTGTTACCACCTTTAGTTCTCTCAATTCTTTTTTAGTCCAGTCTGTGGGAGAGTTGGAGGTGAGAGGAGATTTTCTTACACCGTATTACCTCCTGTAGTGATGACTAAGGATCGACGAGGTCAATCCCTACATCTTCCCCTCCCCATCCGGACCCCCATCCTCCCCTCCCTCATCCGGACCCCCCCTCCTCCCTTTCCTCATCCGGACCCCTTCTCCTCCTCCCCATCCGGACCCCTCCTCCTCCTCCTCCCCATCCGGACAACCCCTCCTCCCCTCCCCCTCCCCCTCCCCCCTCCCCCCCCATCCGGAGCCCAACCGAATTTAACCAATTCCGACCTTCCTCCGTGTAAACGCAATCAGTGTCCTGCCAATCATGGTAAACCAATCCCTTAGCGCTCATATGACTAGCCAGCAACAACCTACACGCGCAGCGCTCATCAGAATCGTCAATTTTCCGTGGACTTGAATTCGGCTCCGGTGTAACTTGGTTCTACGGGGCTGGGTCGAAGGGGAGAGGAGTGGCATGGGCGTGTGTGGGTGTGTTTGTGTGTGTGTGTGTGTGTGTTTGTGTTTGTGTGTGTGTTTGTGTTTGTGTGTGTGTGTGTTTGTGTGTGTGTGTGTGTGTGTGTGTTTGTGTTTGTGTTTGTTTGTGTAATGTGTGTGTGTGTTTGTGTGTGTGTGTTTGTGTGTTTGTTTGTGTAATGTGTTTGTTTATGTGTGTGTGTGTTTGTGTGTTTGTGTGTGTGTGTGAGTGTGTGTTTGTTTGTTTGTGTGTGTGTGTGTGCGTTTGTGTGTGTGTTTGTTAATGTGTGTGTGTTTTTGTGTGTTTGTGTATGTGTGTGTGTGTGTGTTTACGTTTGTGTCTGTGTCTCAGGGAGGGGAAACTGTCGATAGGAAAGACGAGATAAGGAAGTATTGGAGGAAGCAGGAAGTACGAAAGGATAGAAAAAAAAACAAAAAACAAAGATGAAAACAAGGGAAAGAAGAGGAAGGAAGTAACAACGAAAAGGGGAAAAGCAAAACAAAACAAAAATCGTAAAGGAAATCAGTACGAGAAGGGAAAAGCAGAAGGAGGCAAAGAGAAGAGGGAAGAAGAAGAAGTGGAGGAGGAGGAGGAGAAGAAGGAAGTGAGAATCAGAGAATGTTTAGACACGGAAAAGAATTAAGGAATGAAAGGGGGAGAAGGACGCGGCTGTGAATTGGCCTGAAATAACAACAATTCCTTGAAGCTGCGGCCGAATTCACTCCGACCTCCGTGTCTTAAAGGAAGGGTGGGAGAAGGAGCAGAGAGAGAGAGAGAGAGAGAGAGAGAGAGAGAGAGAGAGAGAGAGAGAGA
>NC_061829.1:6632408-6634908 GCF_019202785.1 Penaeus chinensis | reverse complement strand
ACTCGCCGGTACCCGAGTCTGAGGAAAAGGTTTGTATCAGAATTTGGTATAAGGTGGACGCGCGCTTCGTTATGGCGGCGAACCTTAAGTCACATTGCAGAAATAAAAGGGGGAAAATAATAATAATAATAATAAGAAAGATAATAATAATAATAAGAAGAAGAAGAAAGAGAATAATAATAAGAAGATGAAGAATAAAGAGGAGGATAAGAAGAAGAAGAAGAAGAAAGAGGAGGATAAGAAGAAGAAGAAGAAGAAAGAGGAGGATAAGAAGAGAGAGGAAGATAAGAAGAAAGGGAAGAAGAATAAAGAGGAGGATAAGAAGATAGGAAAGAAGAATAAAGAGACGGATAAGAAGAAAGAGAAGGATAAGAAGAAAGAGTAGGGTAAGAAGAAAGAGAAGAAGAAAAAGTAGATGAAGAAAATAAAAGATAAAGACGAAGAAGAAAAAGCAAAAGAGGCAGAAGAAGAAAGAGACGGGTAAGAAGAAAGAGAAGAAGAAAAATATAAAGACGAAGAAGAAAAAGAAGAAGAGGCAGAAGAAGGAGAAGAAGAAGCAAAGAAAGCAAAAGAAAAACAAGAACAAGAAAGAAGAAAAAGGAAGAAAAAGAAGAAGAAACAGAAGAAGAAGAAGAAGAAACAGAAGAAGAAGAAGAAGAAGTAAAAAGAATAAACAGAAGAAGAAGAAGACGAAACAGAAGAAGAAGAAGAAGAAGAAACAGAAGAGAAGAAGAAAAAAAAAGAAGAAACAGAAGAAGAAGAAAGAAAGAAGCTGAAGAAGAAGAAGAAAAAAATCAAACTGAAGAAGAAGAAAAAGAAAGAAGAAGAAACAGAAGAAGAAGAAGAAGAAGAAACCGAAGAAGCAGCCACGCACCAGTTTCCCTGTAAGTAAAACCTTCCTAATGGCCATTTCTTCACGTCGGAATGAAAAGCAATCTCCGCGCCATTATAGCATCCTCTCTCTCCTCACCGAAGCATAACACCCCCTCCCCCCCTCCCCCCCTTTACCCCCCTCCACCCAATTTCTCCCTCTTTAACTCTCTACACCCCCCCCCCCTCTTCTCCTGCCTCTCCCCCCCCCCCTCTCCGTTCCCTTATCACCCTCTCCCCCTGGCCTTCCTCATCTCTTTAACTCTCCTCGCCTGCCTCTCTCTTGATCTCCATTTTCTCTCTTCCTCCTTTCTTGTCTTACTTCCTATTTCCCTCTTCGGTATCTTTCCTAGCCGCGACCTTCTCTTCTTTCTTTTACTCTCTCCGCTTCCCTCTCCCTTTTCTCACTTCCTCTTTCCATTTTTTACTTCCTAATTCCTCTCTTCTTCAGAATCCCCACCTCCACCTTTTATTTTTTTTCTTCTCTCTCTCTCTCTCCTTCTCTTCACGATTCCTCCTTCCCCTCGATCTCTCTACCTTCCCCTTTTCGTTTTCCGTCGTAACTTCTCTACCTCTCTTTCTTTCTGTTTTAACCTCCTCCTTTAACTCTCTCTCTCTCTCTCTCTCTCTCTCTCTCTCTCTCTCTTTCTCTCTCTCTCTCTCTCTTCCCTCTCCTTCATTCCCCTTTCTATTTCCTTTATCCTTTTTCCATGACTGTCACCTCTATCTCCTTGTTCCCTTATTTATTTACTCATTTGTTCCCCCCTCCTTTCACCCTTCCTTCACCCATCCTTTCTCCTTTCTATTTCCTCTCACCCTTGCCTCTGGATATCCTTCTCTCCTGATGCTTTCTCCTCTTTTTCCTCTCTTTATCTTCAAATCTTCCTCCCATTTCCCTGCCTCTCTCTTCCCCCTTTCCCTCTTTTTCAACGATTCTTACCGATCTTCCGTTCTCCTTGTTTCTAACTACCATTTCCCCTTTTTCTTATTTTCCTCCTACCTGCAATCCTTACTCTCTTTTGGCATCTTTTCCTTTCCCACGGCCTTTATCCCACTGCCCTTCTTCCTCCTTCCAACGACTCTCCTTAACCCCCTCCCTCGTTCCCCTCTCCCTCTTCCCCCTCTCCCTCTTTCTAACCATCCTCCCCTCCTCCCCCTCTTTCCACTGACTCTCCTTCCCCCCCCCCCACCTCTTTCTAACAACCCTTCCCCCCTTCCCTTCCCCTCTTCTTACCACCCCTTTCCCTTCCCCCCTTCCCTTCCCCTCTCCTCACCACCCCCTTCCCCTCCCCTTCTCCTTACCCCCCCTAACCCTCCCCTTCTCCTTACCACCCCTTTCCCTTCCCCCCTTCCCTTCCCCTCTTCTTACCACCCCTTTCCCTTCCCCCCTTCCCATCCCCTCTCCTTACCACCCCTTTCCCTTTCCCCCCTTCCCTTCCCCTCTCCTTACCACCCCCTTCCCCTCCCCTTCTCCTTACCACCCCCCTTCCCCTCTCCTCTCCTTACCCCCCCTCCTTCCCCCCTTCCATTCCCCTCTCTTTACCACCCCCTTCCCCTCCCCTTCTCCTTACCACCCCCCTTACCCCTCCCTAACGACTGTACGAGCTCCACACGTCGTCTACTTGTTGCC
>NC_061829.1:6544908-6547408 GCF_019202785.1 Penaeus chinensis | reverse complement strand
ATTATTATCATTGTTGTCATATATTATTGTCATGAGTATTATTATTATTACTGTTATTATTGTTACTATAATTATAATTATGATTATCATTATTGCTATCATTATCATCATCATCAGTATCAGATAAAGGATAAACCCGATATGCGAAGCTGAGCCTCGCCCGGGCTATGCCCATGAGGGGAGCCCGGCCTGTGTCGACTACTGCCGACTCGCTAACGTGTGTCAGCTGGTATTGACTCGGCTGAGCTTAGCCCTTACCCGCCGTGGTGCCCAGCCACAGCAGTAACCTCCGGGCGACAATTGCAACTTCTCACGCCTGGGTGGGGCGCGAACCGCCGACCCCTCGGATGAAAGACCGACAGGCTACCACTGCACTATCCCGGAGGCTAATATCAGATTTTGATTTTTATCATTACTATCTTTATTACTATTACTATTATTGCTATTTTTATCATTATCATTATTATTATCATTGTTAATATTACTGTTGTTAATATTATTATTATTATTATTATTATTATTATTATTATTATTATTATTATTATTATTATTACTATTACTACTATCATTATTATCATTATTATCATTAAAGTTTTTGTTGTTGTTAGTATTATCATTGTCATTATTTTTATAATCATAATAGTTTAATCATTACCACCATTCTTACTATTATTATAATTACTGTTATTATTATCATTATTGTTGTCATTTCATTATTATTATTATTATAATTATTATTATTACTGTTATTATTAATATAATTATTAATAGCATTATTGTTATTACTAATACTACTACCACTATCATTAATATCATCCTTAATATTATTATTTCTATTATTATTATTACTATTATTGTTATTATTATTATCACCATCATCGTCATTACTGTTATCAATATTATTATTATTATTATTACTATTATTATTATCATTATTTTATGATCATTGTCTAAAGAAAGAAAATAAAGAAGAAAAAATGAGAAAGATGTAATGGAATAAAAAAGCAACAAAGAAAAGAAAGACATCAGATGTATAATAGTTATAATAATGATAATAATAATAATTATTATTATTATTATTATTATTACAATTATTACTATTATTATTACAATTATTATTATTATTATCAATGTTATTATTATTATCATTATTATAATTATTATTATCATTATCATAATTGTTATTATTATAATGACAATAATAATAATGTTAATGATAATAATAATAAAAGTAATAATAATAATGATAAGGATAATAATAATAATAATAATAATAATAATAATAATAATAATAATAACAATAATAATAACAGTAATAATAATTGTAATTATTATTATTATTATTATTATTATTATGATAATGATAACAAAAGAAGCAGAAGAAGAAGAAGAAGAAGAAGAAGAAGAGGAAAAAAGAAAAGAAGAGGAAGAAGAAAAAGAAGAAGAGAAGAAGAAGACGAAGAAAAAGAAGAAGAAGAAGAAGAAAGCAGAAGAAAGAAGAAGACGAAAAGAAGAAGAAGAAGAAGAAGCAGAAGAAGATAAAGAACAAGACTTAGAAGAAGAAAAAGAAGAAGAAGACGAAGAAGGAAAGATAGAGAGAGAGAGAGAGAGAGAGAGAAACACAGGAAAGACAGGTATAGATATTCCTTCATATATCTTTCCACATTTCTAAAACTGGCGTATACCAATACAAAATACAAACACCAAGAGAGACAGACAAAAACACGTATGAAAGAGAGAAGAGCAAACAAAACAGCAAAATTAAAAAAAACAATGAATTAAACAAGGAACCCAAACCAACAGAGGGAATGCCCCCGCCGAAACAAGTAAACAAGAATAACAAAAAACAAGCAAGTTCCACGACACGGCACCCGCGCGTACCCTACAGGACGTAACTCTCTCAATGCAAGAAACTCAGGAATACCACACGACCATCTTTCTCCTTTTAAGACTGTGGGAGCAATGTCTTAGAAAATCCTTGGCTCTGGAGTTATCCTAACAACTTCTTTGCAAGTAAAGGAAAAAAAAAGAAAAAATACAGTAAAGGAAGAAAAGGGAAAAATATTAATGAAAATGTTTTTGGTTATGTTTTTATTTTTTTTTTTTTTGTTTTTGTTTTTTTTTTTTTGTCTTTCCTGGTATGTTTTCTTTTGGATGTTTTTTTTTTTTTTTTTTTTTTTTTTTAGGATTGATGTGATATATTTTGGTTTGTCCATTGAAGTGGTTTGTTTGTTTGATTTTTGCTTTTATTTTCTGTTCTGTGTTTTGTTCATCTATTTTTGTTTTTTTTCCTTTCCTCTGGTTGTGGGCCCTCCGGTAATCCTTCTTTATTCTGCCTCTCCCTATTTCCCTTTGGGATTTGTTAAAGGAACCTACCTTATTTACCCCCCCCCCCCCCTTTCCCTTCTATCCCCCGAATTCCCAATCTCCTTCCGGCCCTACGCCCTCCGTCTCCCCAACCTACCCCATCCCCATCTACCCACCTCTTTCGGTCCTCCCC
>NC_061829.1:6524908-6527408 GCF_019202785.1 Penaeus chinensis | reverse complement strand
CTGTTATTCAGTTCATTATCTATATATCGACACCAGTAATTCTAAGAATAAAGGGGAAGAATAATGTATACCCAGTAAAGTATTTTTGCCAAAAGCTTCAGTTATTTAACGCTGTCCCCCCACGTCAGATCTTATACGCCAAATACAAATAGCAATAATTTTGATCATGATAATCAACATCAGCATGATTAAAATAATAGAAATAATGATAATAGTAATAATAATGATAATGATAATAACAATAGTGATAATGATAATTCTAACAATGATAATAATAATAATAATAATAATAATAATGATAATAATAAGATAATAATAGTAATAATGATAATAATGATGATAATAATAACAATAATGATAGTAATGATAATTCTGATCATATCAGTAATGGTAATAGTGACAGTAATAATAATCCTGATGATAATGATGATAATAAGCATTATAATAATAAGAGTAACAATACTAACAACAAAAAAATACCATTATCAACATGATCAAAATAACAATGATCATAATGATGATGATAATAATACTGAAAGTAATAACAATGACACCAATAAAGAAAGATAAACATGAGGGAAACACGCACAACATATTGCAATATTTCATGCAGCCAAACCACGCAATCACAAGAGAACAATCAATGCCTGAACAACTCTCCTGTAGAATAACGCTTATTACCCGGATACCAAGGCAATATTCTCCGTGTCATCCTATCTATAGTTCGTCCCAAGTGTTTCTAGACTTTACCTGACACGTGAATGATAATGGAAAAAAATGAATTAAAAAAAATACAGGCGTTGTCTCCCTTTTTTTATTTTCCTTCGCTCCTCTCCATCCAAAACGTTCATATCCCATCTCTTCGCCCACCCTCTCTTCCCCCCACTGTTCCACTTGCTCCTCTTTCTCCCTTACTCTCTGTCCTCCTTCCCTTCTGTCTCTTCCCCCTCCCTTCCCTCCTCGCCCCTCCTCTGTCTTCCTTCCTTCTCTCCCTCCCGCATGCTCTGTCTCACTTTTTCCTTTCCCCTACCCTCTCCTCTTTTCCCTCCCTTAGCCCCCCCCCCCTCCTTCCCTTGCTTCCCCTCCTTCCCCTCCTTTCCCCTCCCCTTTCCTCTGCTCTTTTCCCTCCCTTACCCCCCCTCTCTTTTCCCTGCTTCCCCTCCTTTCCCCTCCCCTTTCCTCTGCTCTTTTCCCTCCCTTACCCCCCCTCTCTTTTCCTTGCTTCCCTTCCTTCCCCTCCTTTCCCCTCCCCTTTCCTCTGCTCCTTTCCCTCCCTTACCCCCCCCCCTCTTTCCCTTGCTTCCCCTCCTTCCCCTTCTTCTCCCCCTTCCCCTCCTTTTCCCTCCGTTTCTTGAGGAGCTTTTCGTGTGAACAAACGGCAGCCCTCCAAGCGCCCTGGGCCTAACCCCTGCCATAGCCCCGCAGGGAGGGACAAGACCTCGCTCTATGTATACATTGTTCTTTATTGGGGGGGGGGGGGCGGTGCAGGGGGGGTGGGGGTTGAGTTTGTGTAGGGGTATGGGGCTGGGCGATAAGGTGGGAGGGCGGGGACTGAGGGGGGGGTTGTATAAGAGGGAACCTTTGGTATCTTCTTCCATTTATTTGGTGTCCTTCTTCCCATCTTCCTTCCTCCCTTCCTTCCTTCCTTCGCCCCCTTCGTATCTCCAGCGAAGCGACTGAAAAGGGCGGAAGGCGCCGTAGAAATCTTTGTCATTTATGCCTCGGCCTTTATTGTACGTTGCTGGTTTGTTGTTATTGTTGTTTTCGGCTTTTTAGTTCTTTGGATATTCCTTGCTTGTTGAGTGAAGAATTCTTAGAGCGGTAAGTTACTCTACAGAGCGTATTATATGTTCCCTACACAGAGTACCGTAGATACACCTAATTCTGTGTATTGATAGAATATAAGCAGACATATATACAGTACAGACACGCTCATAGAAAAATTTATAAATGATACGTATATGTGTGTGTGTGTGTGTGTGTGTGTGTGTGTGTGTGTGTGTGTGTGTGTACATATATACACAATACATATATACACATTGTATATAATTATATGGATACGTATATACATATATATATACATAAATATAAACGTACGCACGTACACACACACACACAGATATATACATATATATATATGTATATATCTGTGTACATATACATATATGTATATATATGTATATATATGTATATATATATATATATATATGTGTGTGTGTGTGTGTGTTTATATACGTATACATATATATATATATATATATATATATATATATATATATATATATATATATATGCATCTATGTATGTATTCATATGTGTGTGTATGTATATGTATAAACATACATATGCACACACACACACATGTTGACATCATGTAGTTGGATGAATCTTTATGCTGGGGTGGCTGACCTATGATCCTTCCCCAGGGAAGTAGTTGGTTAGGCAATCTTTACGATAGACTCACCCACTAACGTATCTAGATTAGATGTGCCAAATATAT
>NC_061829.1:6494908-6497408 GCF_019202785.1 Penaeus chinensis | reverse complement strand
CAAGGAATATATTGCTACAAGGAAAACGATTCTTATATAATATCCTTTTCACAAACATCTTGAGTTGATATTTTTAAAAATAAAACCCTTGAATTAAGGAAAGGGCCTACTACACAGACAGATAGATAGATAGACAGAGAGATAGATAGGTAAGTAAATAGAGAGATATGAAGAGAGAGAGAGACAGAGAATATACAAATATATACAATATATATCAATAAATATATACAAATCTGTATATATTTATTGATAGGATATATGTATATTTGGTAAGATATAAATAAGTACGTAGATAAACATACATATAGAGATGGACAGACAGGTAGATTGATAGAGTGATAGATAAGTAGGTAGGTAGGTAAATAAATACAACAATAATTACGGTTATTATACACAAAAAATGATGATAATAATTACAATGATTATCTCATTATTCTCATTATTATTATTGTTATTATTACTTTAAAAAAATAATAAAGATAATGATAACAATAAAGATATTTAGAACAACGGGAATACCAAATGTAATGATGATAAAAATAATTATAATTAAAACTTTTCTTATCATAATAATGATAATAATCATAATCTAATAATACTAAGAAGAAGAAGAAAAAGAAGAAAATGATGATAATGAGCATTATAATAATAACAGCAATAAAACTAATTATATTAGTTGAAGTAGTAGTAATAGAAATGATGATAATAATAACAATAACTATTATATTGAAAGTACTGATAATGATGCTAGTAATAATGATGATGATAATGATAGTAATGATAATAGTAATAATAATAACAATAACAAAAACAATAAAAATAATGTTACTAATAATGACAATAATAATAACAATGACGACAATAATATTAATGATGATAATGATAACAATAATGACAATGATATTGATGATAATAATAATAAAAATAATAATAATGATAATAGTAATAGTAATAATAATAATAATAATAATAATAATAATGATAATAATGATAATAACAATAATGATAATAATAATAATAGATACAGTAATGATAATAACAATAATAAATATGATAATAATGATAATAATAATAATAATAATAATAATAGTAATGATAATAATAATAATGATAATAATAATAATAATAATAATAATAATAATAATAATAATAAAAACAATAATAATAATAATAATAATAACAATAATAATAATAATAATAATAATAATAATGATAATAATAATGATGATAATAATGATGATGATGATGATAATAATAATGATAATAAAAATAATAATGATAATTATAGTAATTACAACAATTTTGATAATAATAACCATAATGATATTAATTGGAATAATAACCATGCGAATGATGACAGTTATAAAACAATAATGATAATGATAATGACAACAATGATAATTTGATATTCATAATACTAAGGATGATGGTGATAATAATGACGTGATGATGAAGACGATGGCAATAATAATGATACTGATAATATTACTAGTGATAATAATAACAATAAGGATTATGGTAATGAAAATAATGATTATGATAATGATAACAATGATAATAAAGATGATGATATAAACAAGAATACTTATAATATTGATAAAAATAATAATGATAATGATAGTGATAATAATGATAATAATAATAATAACAATAATAATAATAATAATAATAATAATAATAATAATGATATTAATAAAAATAATAATAATAATAATAATAATAATAATAATAATAATAATAACAATAATAATAATCGTAGTAATAATAATAATAATAATAATAACAGTGATAACATCAATTATAATAATGATAACAATGATAATAAAGATAATGATAAGAATAGTAATGATAACAATAACGATTATAATAAAAATAATAATAATAATAATTTTCATAATTAGCATTATCATTACTATTATCATTATCACTATCATTACTGTTAATATATTATTATTATTATTGAGATAATAATTGTAATAAAGTTAATAATAACCATGATGATAGTAATAATAAGAATGACAATAACAATAATGTTTATAATAATAATGATAATGATAATGATAATGATAATAATATTAATAATGATGATGGTGATGATAATAATAACAATAATTGAACTAATGCTCATAATAATAATAAAAATAATGATAATAATAATAATAATAATAATAATAATAATAATAATAATAATAATAATAATAATAATATTGATAATAATGACAATAATGATAATAATTAAACAAAAATATTGATGATAATAATAATAACAATAATAATAATAGTAATAGTGATAATATTGATAAAATCATTTAGTAATAATGATAATAATAATGATAATAATAATAATGACAATAATAATGATAATAACAATAATAATATTAAAATAATAATACTGATAATAACAATAATGATAATGATGATAATAATAATATTAATAATAATAATAATAAAATGATGATAATGATAACAATATGGTAATAAAGATAAGAATAACGATAAT
>NC_061829.1:6454908-6457408 GCF_019202785.1 Penaeus chinensis | reverse complement strand
TTTCCCTTCGCATTTAAAAAAAAAAAAAAAAAGGTTAATCTCTTTTCCCTTTTTCCCCTTCCCAAAGGCTTTCTGAATCAGTAATGAGTCCCACTTTGATACAATACATGACTAAAATGATACATGAACTACAATCTCTTAATTCACGGTAATCCTTAGCACAAGAAAACAACTCTGCTTCAAAACAAGTTCAGTCAACAAAATCCTAAATCCTAATAAATTATAATTACATGCGCCCTCGGCAAGCGATTTACTTCGATTTGTATTACAATTTGGTAACAGGGGGACTGACCTTGATCTTTTCAGGATTGAACTCTCCGAAAACTTCTTTTTGGGGGCCCCTCTAGGGGTCAGTGGTTTTGCCGGTAAAACGTTGGGAAAAAGTCCCAAAGGGAAAAAAAACTTTGTGTAAGACCGGAAATGGGGGAGTGGGGGGTGGTGTTGTGGGTGTGTGTGTTGTGTGTGTGGTGTGTGTGTTGTGGGGGGTGTGGTTTTTGTGTGTGTGTGTGTGTGTGTGTGTGGTGTGTGTGGGGGTGTGTGTGTTGTGTGTGGGGTGTGAGAGGGGGAGAGAGGGGAGAGAGAGGGGAGGGGGGGGGGGGGAGGGGGAGAAAAGAGATAAACAAACAGATAGGCTGACGAAATAGAGGAAGAGGAGGGAAGAAAAAGAAAATGGTACCGTCCAACGTTTTTATTACACAAAAAAGAATCAAACGGGGGCTAGTATCTTTTTTTTTTTAACCTGTAAGGGAACTGCAAAACCCCTTCCTAAAGGGGAAAACCCGGGGTTTTAGCGAGCTTCCGTAGCTCAGGTGTGAGGATGGAAAAAGGTGGGAAAAGGCAATTTTGGGTTCTGATTTTTTTCATTTGCGTTTTTTCCGTGAATCCCCCAAAAACAGAGTTTTTTTCCTCGTAATTCCGGCGTTTGGGGTGGGAAACAGACGAACCGTTTTCCCCCAGGGTTTTGTAAATTAAGGGGCCCTTTGTTTTCCAAATTTTTCCCTATTTGTAAAGTCTCCCCTTTAAAAATGTTTTATTGACAAACATCTGGGGGAAACGGCAGTCTCTAAAAGCTTTTCTGGGTCGATGTCAACTTACTTAAACCTCTCCCCTCACGGGCAAGGGGAGAAATCAAAATTCCCCTAGAAAAATTTTTCTTTTTCCCCCTCAAAGCTCCCAAAACTTGGTCCGGGTTTCCCATTTCCCAACGGAAACCCGGTACTTCCTTTATTCTGTGATATGTTTCCTCATTTTATCCAGAACTCACCTTTCTTTGTTTTTTCCTTTCATTTTGGGTTTCGCTTTTAATAAATACTTTTTGAAAAGGAAAGTGGTTTTTCAGGGCCCAAGTGGTTTAATCCCCAAATGAAAAGGGTTTTTATAAAGCGAAAAAGGACAACGTTTATAATGGTATGGTTTGATAAAGATAAAAAAAAATAAAGGGAAGGGGAAATAAGAGGGATTTTGAGTGAAGTGTTTAAAGAAGATGACGAAGATGGTGAAGATGAAGATGAAGAGGATGATAGTGATGATGATGAATGTGAAGATGATAATGATGAAAATGAAGATGAAGATGCAGAATGAAAATATGATTATGAAGATGATGAAGATAATGAAATCGAAGATGATGAAGATGAAGATGATAGTAAAGAGAATGACGGAGACAATGACGAAGATGATACTGATGATGATGATGATGATGGTGGTAGTGATGATGATGATAACGATGACAATGACGATGATGATGATGGCGATGAAGATGAAAATGAAGATGAAGATGCTAATGTAAAAGCAGATAAAGCTGAAGTTGAAAATCCTAGTGATGATGAAGATAAAGATGATTATGAAGGTGAAGATGATGAGGAAGAGGATGGCGATGCCGTGATACAAATCGCACTATAGAAAAATGAATGCAGCATCAAGTTGTCCTCTTTTATGCAACATCATCATTGTAATCATAAATTAGGGAAAAACTGCAAAGAAGAAATATCTTGTGTTATCAAAAATATAGAATAGTATATGGCATCTTCTCTGGAGAAAACGTAGTAATAGTCTGTTCCTACTTTATTTTTTAAACTAGTTTATTATCCATTTAAGAATTAATGAAGAAGTGAAATAACAGATAGCACTGGTTATAAGTTGGTGAACAAAAACTCATCCGAACGCGTATATTTTTCTACGTATTTTGCATAATCATAACTACTGCATATCTTTTTCTTCCAACCGCTGTTTGTGCGTGAGGGAATATGTGCATATATGTTATGTAAATGTAAAGCCTTTGACTGTGTTAGTATGTGTATCACAGTGATAATGTATATACAGTTTACTTTCAGGTCCTCCGAACCATTGACGAAATTCAGGCACAAGCATGATGGCAACATCGCTGCTTGAATGTGAGTCGAGAGGCCCTTGTTGCTTCGAAGATACAAGGTGCTTGCGTGAACTTGCTTCGTCAATTGCTGAGTTAATATTTCAAGCCGTTAATATTAATGCCACTTGAAAT
>NC_061829.1:6427408-6429908 GCF_019202785.1 Penaeus chinensis | reverse complement strand
CATTCTCTTTCTCTCTCTCTCTCTCTCTTTATCTCTCTCTCTCTCTTTCTTTCTCTTTTTCTCTCTCTCTTTCTCTTTCTCTCTTTCTCTCTTTCTCTCTTTCTCTCTTTCTCTCTCTCTTTCTCTCTTTCTCTTTCTCTCTCTCTCTCTCTCTCTCTCTCTCTCTCTCTCTCTCTCTCTCTCTCTCTCTCTCGCTCTCGCTCTATCTCTCTCTCTCTCTCTCTCTCTCTCTCTCTCTAATTCTCTTTCTCTTTCTCTTTCTCTCTCTCTCTCTCTCCCTCCTCCCCCCCCCCCCCTCTCTCTCTCTCTCTCTCTTTCTCTCTCTCTCTCTTTCTCTCTCTCTCTCTCTCTCTCTCTCTCTCTCTCTCTCACTCTCTCTCTCTCTCTCTCTCTCTCTCTCTCTCTCTCTCTCTCTCTCTCTCTCTTTATCTCTCTCTCTCTCTTTCTTTCTCTTTTTCTCTCTCTCTTTCTCTTTCTCTCTTTCTCTCTTTCTCTCTTTCTCTCTTTCTCTCTCTCTTTCTCTCTTTCTCTTTCTCTCTCTCTCTCTCTCTCTCTCTCTCTCTCTCTCTCTCTCTCTCTCTCTCTCTCTCTCTCTCTCTCGCTCTCGCTCTATCTCTCTCTCTCTCTCTCTCGCTCTCTCTCTCTCTCTCTTTCTCTCTCTCTCTCTCTCTCTCTCTCTCTCTCTCTCTCTCTCTCTCTCTCTCTCTCTCTCTCTCTCTCGCTCTCTCTCTCTCTCTCTTTCGCTCATCCTCTTACACACCCCTTCGCACTCACACCCTTATTCCTCCTCATACCACCTCATATCCTCATCCCTCACTCCGCCTTACCTTATCCTTCGTTCCTCTCATCCCCTCCCCTCATACCCTCTCATATCCCTTATACTCTCCTCACTTCCTCTTACTCTGTGTAAGAACCTTCCTAATTTTTCATATTCTTGCGCCTGACCACCCAATTTATTTTCCCACTCAGAAGAAAGGGGAAAAAGGAGAGAAAATCCAATTCTCCTTAATTTTCGTTTCAAGCAAGGCTAAGATGTGGACAGATTCTGTTTTCTCCCTCTCTCCTTCTCGCTTCCATTATCTATTTATCTCTGCCTATCTGTCTATCGTTCTCTCTATACATATATCTATCTATCTATATCTGTATCTATCTATCCATCCATCTGTCTATTTATATTTGTGTCTATCTATTTATATATTTAACTATCCATCTATCTATCTACATATATGTCTATATATGTCATATATATATATATATATATATCTGTCTATTCGTGTATATATATATATATATATATATATATATATATATATATATCTATACCACTATCTCTTTTTCTTTCTCTTTCTTTTCTCGCTCTCTCCAATACAAGAGCATAAGAAAGACCTTAGCTGAGAGAAGAAAACGAAAGCGAATATCTTTCTTATAATAATAGTCGTAATAAAGACAATAATAATAATAATAATAATAATAATAATAATAATAATAATAGTAAATCTGAGCAGGGAGATTGCAAAAAGACTGAGGAGGGAGACTGCAAAAGGATTGAGTACGGAGATTGCAAAAGGACTGGGTAGAAGGAAGCATGTCAACAGAGGGGGGCGCTACAGAGTAAGGTTGCAGGGGATGGTAAGTGAAGGAATTGTTGCACTGCAAGGGAAGGAAAGAGAGGTTGCAAAGGCGAAGATTACGGGGTTTGCAAAGGAGAGGAGTGGAAGGGGAGTTGCACTTGCACGCCTAGTTTTATTGATTATGCAAACGGTTCATCCATCGCCCATGGGACCATTATTAACTCCTATGACACTTATGCCTAACTCCCATGACACTTTTACTTAAGATTTTTTTCTTTCTCTCCTTCTTTTATTTTACTTTTATTTTACTTGTTTTTGTACTCTCTATCTCTTCATTATGTTTTTGGTTTATTCTTCTCCTTTTCTTTGCTTCCTTTTTTTTATATTATTCGTTAAAGGCTTTTTCTTTCGCTCTTGTTATTTACGTCACTGACATATAACTGAGGAAATGAAATTACAAAAATAACATTAATAATGCTGATAATAGTAATGATGATAATAAGTAATGATGATAATGAAGTTACTGATAACAATGATGATAGTACTGAATATAATGATAATGATAATAGTAATAATAGTAATGATAATAATAATAATAATAATGATAATAAGGATGATGATGATGATAATGATAACAATAAATATAATAAAAATAATAACAATAAAAAGAAAAAGGAAGCGAGGGAGCGATAATGCGAGAGAGAGAGAGAGAGAGAGAGAGAGAGAGAGAGTTAGAGAGGGGGGGGGGGACCAGGAAAGAAGACAAAGAAACAAGGGAAAAACAAAAAAACTGAAAGTTAAATGCTACTTCAAATACCAATAATCATTTTCCAGCTATCATACATACGAGACCTATTATTATCATTATTATTATCATGAATACTGCCATTATTTCTTCATTATTATTATTTATATTATTATCAATATTA
>NC_061829.1:6412408-6419908 GCF_019202785.1 Penaeus chinensis | reverse complement strand
CACCAAACGGCATGACTGATCACCTATTATGGTTTCACGGTCCGGTAAGGAGTCTATTGTGACTCGACACAACGTAGAATAATACGTGCTACAGTAGACTTTGCTACTGCATTTGTGTTCGTGAACCACCACGTATATGCATACGTATGTGCGTATACAAATACACGCATACATATATATATGTACTGTCGTGAGTGTGAGTGTGTGTGTTTGAGTATGTGTGTGTGTGTGGGGGGGGGGGGGCGTGCGCACTTATGTTTATGAATATAAAACGTGTGCATCGGTTTCCTAATCTCAAAATCAAGACAACATGATATACTTTGCACGAAGTTCCTATCGTGTGTGACAGGACTGAGTATCCAGACCACATGGATATCCCGACGCCACTGCTCCTGTCACACCTTTATCCCGGCTAATCCACGCGTATTATGTCTTTATTCGGAGCCCGGGTCTGAACAAGCACTAGATACGAATTCAACAGATTTCAAACAACTTCACTCTACTCTTAAAGGGAAGTGAGCAGTTAGTGTCCGGGTTAACATTCATTTGTTGGGAATGATATTGTTTAATGGTTCCAGCCCTTTTAAATTCATAGTTCGCATAATACCCTAGGGTTAAAAGTGGAACTCTTATGTGACTATTGCTTGAGCTCAAGTCACCCTAGATTTTCATAACAATAAAATCTACCGAACTTACACTTATCGTGGTGAATTATGAATAAAAATATTAATGATCAGAAAACTTACGGTCAAAAAAAGAAACAAGCTCTCTAGTACATATGGTCGAGATATGATATCGAAATGTAAATACAACTCTATGCGTATCATAACTGCAAATCATAATGAACAAGAATAACACCATTAATTTTTTTCACGGACCTCCTTAGCTTGGCTTGGTGGAGGAGACCATCGTCAGTACCTGATTAGATATTTAAAAAGTGGTTGTTTGCTCGTAGCGCCTGCTCTACTTCGCCGGGAAATTGTCGATTGGCGTTACTACTCTGTCGATATGTAATGGATGAGAGATCATTTGATTTAGGCGAGGTGAGGACTGTGTGTAAGTGTAAGAGACCACCGCATGAGAGATCATTTGATTTAGGCGAGGTGAGGACTGTGTTTAAGTGTAAGAGACCACCGCAAGCCACCAGATGTAAGCGTAAGAGAGATGGTCTTGGGCGGTCAATGAAAGGGGTCTTAGCTTGCTGGTTAATTTCTGAAGATAGATATGAGACCCCCAAAAGACCCCCGTGTCCCCGGGTGGAGGACAAGGTGTTGGAGCTGGAGTGTGTGGCTTGCCTGTCTGCCGTGTCTCTCCCTTCGTCTTACGCACGTGCCCTTTTATGCGACGGTTTCCTTGGAGGGCCGATGTTTATTCCTGTGCGAAAAGAGAAAGCCAGGTAGCACCTGTGTCCTGTCCAAGGAGAAAGGCAGCTGCTTGGACGGAGGTGTGAAGTCTGCCATCCGGTCTTGCTACGTATTGTTGACACTGTGATTATGGAATATACGAGAATATACGCCTATCTGCTATTGTATCTATCTATATCTATCATTCCATCCATATCTATCAATCAATCATAGAAATATACAGTATGTATATACATGCGATGTGTATATATATGTATAAATGTATGTATGTATATGTATATATATAGGTATACATATAAACTTGTGTGTATATATATATATATATTTTGTGGGCGTGTGAGTATATATATGCTTATATATATGTGTGTGCGTGTGTGTGTGTATATATGCTTATATATATATATATATGTATATATATATATGTATATATATATATGTGTGTGCGTGTATATATATGTGTGTGTGTGTGTGTGTGTGTGTGTGTGTGTGTGTGTGTGTGTGCGTGCGTGTGTGTGTTTGTGCAATTTGCTTAAATAACTGATAAGAATCCAAACAAACCTGTCCATCAATCATATACATTGCAATCCCATCGCGAGCTGAATCACACACACACAATAAGGAACGCCCGATAAAGACAGCACATCCACCACATCAAGACCCATTCCATCAGCCTGCCAGAAGCTCTTCTCTTACGGCAAATTATGGCATTTAATATGATGAAGAGGAAGAAAACATCAAGGCGTTTGTTCTGAACTGAGGCAATTGCACACATAGTGAAATCCAATCGAATGAACTCCTTCCGGAACTGTGCAAATAAGCGATATTTCAGATGTCGAACTTTAATTAATGGTCGAGTAAATGTCATTAATGATTAATTAAATAATGAATGATCGTGGAGTATTATTATGTCATTTTGCTTTGATGTTTCTGTATATCCTTGTTATCATTTAACCCTACTCCTATTTCGCTTATATATTAACAAAATCAAAAAATAATAATTACATGGATGATAAGGGTGATGGTAGTGATGAAGTTGATGTTAATAATAGTAATGATGTAATCATGAAAATGATAAAAATAACAGTAATGATGATGCGAAAAAGAAGGAAAAAGAGGAGGAGGATATGATAATAATAATAATTACTATTATGATAGTAATAATATTATGATGATATTGATCATTATTATTATGATGATCATAACAATAACAGTTATAATGATAATATGAATATTGATTATAATATATAATAATAATCATAATAATAGTAATAGCAATGGCAGTAATGATAATAAAATATTAGCATTATGCTTTGTTATCATTATGATTATTACTATTATCATTATCATCATTAAAATTATTATAATCACCATCCTCATTGTTATCATTATGGTATTATTATCATTATCATCGTAATGATTATCATTATTATCATTATGACCATTATCGTTATCATTATGGTCATTATTATTACTAATATAATTATTATTATCATTATTTTCAACATCATTATTATCATAATCATAGCAACTGTGAAACAGAACAAATAAAATACTTAGAAAGCAGAAGTATTATAACAACAAACAAAAAACAGACAACAGCAGTCGGATCAAGTGACAGAAAAAACAAATATTTGCGAAGCTAATTTTAAATACAAGAAAACATTCTGCCTGGTGCGCTAGAACTATCCGAAATAAATGTATTTTCTTCTCTCCTTTTTTCGCTCCCTCATTAGAATATACAAAAGTTAGACAAGAATTGTCGGTAGTATTTTGTCTTACGCTCAGAACCCTCCTAGTCAGCTGACGCTGGTTCTGCCCAGGGGTTCGATCGCTTGATCTTTGCACAGCGAGCTAACCACGGATCCCGCTGAGCCACGCGCCAGCTACAGAATTATCGCTGAATATCCTCTTCATCTCAATAGCCTTATTAACTAGTATTTGGTATCATAAACAGACTGTAATTTTCTATCGAGGCGAGGTTGCACTTTAGACATTGGTGATCATTTTCCGAATGTCATCGTTGTATTTCGAGGGATTGTTCTCCCTCTCCCTGTCGCGTGTCAAGCACATACCCCCACCAGTCTGTCTAGAATAAAAATACATAAATGGCAGAGATCTCTCACTCGAAATAAAGAGAAAATAAATAAATGTACATGTGCAAAAGGAATGTCTGAAAATGATTTCATCCACCATGCAAGATATGCAAATGACGTTTCCATGTTACGTCTCTATCGGGCTTATGTCACTCTGATGGAGATGCGGGATCAGAACCATCAGTTACAGATGCATTATGGGATTAATCATTCATTTGTCGCAATGAAATCTCTTCCAGGCATGATGAAAAATTAACCCCCATCACTCTCGGAAGAATATGAGCAAAAGCCCTTGGTGTGTTTTCATATTCTTTTTTTCTTATTTTTCTTATTTTCATAACAATTGCCAGTAGCCCAATTGAATTAGTTGCACGATTGTGACGGAGACGAGGAGCAATGACACTAAACACCGAGATATTCCATGTTCATTAACGAATGTGATGGATAGCGCTCCTACCAATGCAATATTTCATTCTGGATAAGCTAGTTGTATTTTGGGGATTAAAACTCCCGCGGGAAAATTATGTTTATCGGTCATTTGCTGAATCCAGTATTTTCCGAAACAAAGAGGCGATATCGTATTTTCAAGGCTGATATTTCTCTGCAATATGAGTCAAGAAACTGATCAAAGTCGCTGGTTAATCCGGCAAGTAAATTGATTTACTAATCATTATCAAAGAGCCAAAATCATCAATATACAGGCCGCCAGCGACATCTGCTTTGTATAAAGTGAGACAACAGCTTTGTGACAAACCTAATTGCAAAGAAAGGTCTGGTAATCATGATAAGAATAATGGTGATTATGATGATGCTGATAATAACTCATATTTATGATATAGGTGATGATTATCATGTCCATATTGATGGTGATGTTGAAATAATAATAATAATAATAATAATAATAATAATGATAATAATAATAATAATAATAATAATAGTACTGCTAATAACAATTACCAGTAACCCAGGATGATTTAGGGCCCGCCTAAACTAAAAGAAAAAATGCCATAAACAAGTGCATCTACTTCAGAAAGCGGGCTCCTTAAAAAAAAAAAAATCAATATATATAAATATATATATATATGTGTGTGTGTGTATGTGTGTGTGTGTGTGTGTGTGTGTGTGTATGCGTGTGTGTGTGTGTGTGTGTGTCTGTGTGTGTGTATGCGTGTGTGTATGTGTGTGTGTGTGTGTGTGTATGCGTGTGTATGTGTGTGTGTGTATGTGTGTGGGTGTGTGTGTGTGTGTGTGTGTGTGTATGCGTGTGTGTATGCGTGTGTGCGTGTGTGTGTGCGTGTGTGTATGTGTGTGTGTGTGTAAATGTCTATATATACACAAATATATAATCATATACATACACACGCACATACACATTTATATGTATACTGTATGTATGTATGTATGTATGTATATATATATATATATATATACATATATATACACACAGACATAGACAAGTTTGTGCTCGTGTGTTTGTAAGTACGAATCCCTTCATTCTTCGCGCCTCAGTAAGCACGCATTAAAGATACCAGGCTAATGTATCATTCAGAGACAACTTCTGCCTTTCGTTCAGAGTTGTTTATCGAACAGTAGCCTTGTGTGTTTAAGTGTTCCCTCAGCTCCCTGCATTGGGATTCAACTCCTTTTGCGCAGAGAGAGAAAAAGCCTCCCGTTCAAAAGGCACATTAAAGGGAATACTAAATGAAAGAGTGTTTGATTTCTTTCCGTGAATGTAAATAGGACCTAATACTCTTTCGATTTTTATCCACAAGTTTTCGATCGCTTCCCGCTTATATGACAATTTCAAAAAAGAGAATAGCGTGTTTATCTTTATTTCTCATATGATCTCTTATACGAAATAGAGAGAGGGAGAGAGGGGGAAGACAAAGAGAGACAGAGAGAGATAGAGAGACAGAGAGGGGAGGGGGGGAGACGGACAGAGAGAGAGAGAAAAAGAGAGAGAGAGAGAGAGAGAGAGACAGAGAGGGGAGGGGGGGAGACGGACAGAGAGAGAGAGAGAGAGAGAGAGAGAGAGAGAGAGAGAGAGAGAGAGAGAGAGATCCATGAAGACAGATTCACAAACAAAGCGGACAATATGATCGGGTTAAGATTCACTTGCGTTCTACACATCTTGAGACTAACTCGATTTTGCAATTGACTCTTCTGTCAGCCAGTATTGACATAATTGTGATCAGCAAGCATGTCAACGATATTTCAGATGCGGATCAAACACGCCCACAAGCATGCACAGACCCAAACACTGAGATCGAGACAAAGAGAAAGAGAGGGGAAGGACAGATGTCGTGAGTGAGGGAAGGAATGAGCGAAGGAGGGAGGAAGAGACAGAGATAAAAATTGAGAGAGAGTGTTCAGGGAAGGAAAGAAAGAGAGGGACACACATACACATACAGAGATAGAGATAGAGAGAGAGTGAGAGATGAAAGGAGTGTGTTTGCGTGTGTGTGTGTATGAGAGAGAGAGAGAGAGATAAAGGGTTAGTGAAGGGGAAGAACAGAGAGATATAGAGGGGAGAGATAAAATTATTACGATCTAATGTCTAGAAAGTAATCCCATGCTAATATAATTTGACGTCATCATGATGTTATGAATGATAACATCTACATATATAAGATCTAAGGATACTGTGTTCTAAGTAACAAGACTTGCTTATGACTAACTAAAAAATAAATAAAAATGAATAAATAAATAAATACTAGTGACGTTTCTCTTGTTAAATGTTTAGAGTTCGTACCTTCAAATACTTTAATCCTAAACATCAGAACGTCATTTATTTTCATATTCATGTCAACCTTAACTAGCTCGAAAAAAAGAAAAAGAGAAAAAACGCAGAGAACATAAAGAAAGAAATAAAACGAAAAATACAGAAAAATAAAATCTAATGTAGTTTACGAGCCTTGGCAACAGAACAGGCGTTTAAAACCAGGAAATGGGTATTTACCCCTGTTTCTCGCGAATTCTCGGATGTCAAGGAAAAAAATCTAGAGCAGACATACATGAAATAGATAAATAACATATTCATTATTTCAGTTCAGTTCATCTTGTGTTATTATCACTATAATGCGTCGTCCCTTATTTCAGGATAAAAAAACAAATGTAGAGAGAGATGCTAGAAATTGAAGATAATAAGGTAAAATATTAAACATACTTTTATGAATTATGCTTCGTTTTTTTAATAGTACAACACAGATTGTGCGACAGCCTGAAATCAATATAGTGTAAAAGCTAACATCTTGAATTACTTCCTTTATCCTACAAAATACAAAACTATATTCCATCTGCATCATTATTCAAATCAAATCCAAGTGCAATAAAATTGATATTTTTTTATCGTATGTTTTTGACGGATAGAGCTAGTAAACCACAATCTGAATTATGCAGCATTCCCTACTTTCAATTAAATATTTAAAAAAAAAAACGTATTTTCGATAGAACAGCAACTTGCTAGTTTGTTTTGCCTTTCACTTAAATCCTAAAATGATTTTACAAACAATAAGACTGATAAAATGGAAATACCCATTTTTGATTTCTGCTCATTAAACGACTCATTATGCTTTTTTAATCATTATTATTAATTTATTCCTATAGGTAACTGACCTCACCCAAGTAGGGATTATACATGTTGCGTCATTTTTTAACACTGAAGTACTGAAGACATTTTTCATGCACTAACATTTTGAGTTAATGGCTTGATTTTTCATTATGGTTGGCATTTTTTCACAGGTCTGGCATCGGTCATCACCTTCACGGAATCATCAATTTATACCAAATATAAATCAATGTCTGATGTGATTCTAATGAGGATAATAATAGTAGTGATAATTATAATAATAATAATAATTAAAGTAATGATAATAAGAAAAGTAATGATAATAATAATGATTACAGCAATGGTAATGATATTAATGACAATAATTATAATAACAATAACAATAATAATAATTATTATTATAATAATAATGATAATGATAATAATAATAATAATACAAAAATAATAATGATAATAATGATAATAATAATAACAA
>NC_061829.1:6387408-6389908 GCF_019202785.1 Penaeus chinensis | reverse complement strand
ATCTAGCAATATCTGATATCTTATGGCACACTCTCACTAGCTAAACCTTAGTTCCGCCCCTTATTTGGTCCCAAAAGTGGTTCAGTAATAACAATGGTAAAAAAATATATATTGAAAAAGAAATGAAAAAAATGAAAAAAATATCAGATTTGCAATGAATAAAGGTAATGAGGCAGGGCTTAGCTCGGAAGTTGCCAACTAGGATTTTCGTTTAGATGGAGTGGTCTACCTGTGTAAAGACACCTAGAAGAGTTTCCAGTATGAAAGCTTCTATTATCTTGTCCCCAAGATTTAAGAGAAAATTAGTTGAATTAGAGTACAGTCATGAAAGTAACTTGTCTTCAGCTTATTGCACACAATACACAATACTGCTTTCTATATAGTTATTAAGCCTTACTACCGGTTTCATGTCGGATAAATGAGGAGGCTTGGCAACACGAAGGTTTTCTAGTTGAAACAGAAAGAAACTGTTTAAGGATACACACGACAACCGTACTTCGTAGAAAGAACGATAAACGGACTATTCGCTTGTCGGTCTCATGCCCCCTTTACCCTACCCCAGCGAGCCCTAGCGTTTGGGTAGGTACTTCTGACAAGGAAGGAAAGGCAGGCGTCTGGAACTTCATGAACGACGACCTATGTATAAATATATATACATATACAGACCCAGTCAACTATATGATGCCAACATAGCGCTTTGGTGATGGCACGAATAAAAAAAATATATATATATATGTATACACACACACACACACGCAAATACATATATCATATATATGAATATATATATATATATATATATATTTATATATATATATGCATACATATATATATGTATACATATATATGCATACATACATATATATATATATATACACACACACCTCTGTGTGTGTGTGTATATATATATACATATATATACATATATATACATATATATACATATATATACATATATATAGTGAAAACATACAAATTGATAATATATATTTGTTTTCGTGTATATAATTCTTTAACGAAATTACAAACTCCTCAAACAGTCATACTGGTAAATCACCCTCTCTCGCCAGGCACAGAGGACCCCTAGCACACGCAGAAAGCTCATCTGCTCTTAGACGTCCTGCCGACGGACGCCGAAGTACGTACTTTATTTGGCAACCTCACAGAACCTCGTTAGAACATAAACATGTTTCGGTAATTGGACTTTGTATCAACTAGTTTTTCGCGCTGTAGTTGTGACTGACGTTGTAAATTGGTTATTCTTTATTGGCAAATGTTGTGCTTTGTGTCTCTTTAATGACTTTTTGCCTATATTAGTCTACATAGTTTGACGTTGGACAGTGGTAATGGTTAACGGCTTGACACTTTATTGATGAAGAGTACACACGGGTAAAGGAACACGATACGACTATCTGGGAGCAAGAGTTGAGCGGAGTTTCATGTCTGGCCAGCCAGCCCCGGGGAGCCGGAGGTTGGTGGTGACCTTGACACGGTGACTTCTGGAGGCGAACTGAAGACTGGGTCACCCACAAGTCCCCACACGAAACGTGGCGTAGGACAACAGCTGCACAACATGCCATATTGCTCGCCCACTTGCTAACGCTTCGCCTTCAAGGCGCCATTCGATCAGCTTCAGGAAGTAACCCATCTTTGTCTGGACCTGATTGGCCGATCAACTCGATCTCGCGTGCGCTCTCCTCGATTCCTTCCTCGTGCTTGCTCGTCCTTATCGTCCTCTTCCTCTTCCTGGTCCTTGGCAATCCATCCGTCCTCGACGTCCACACGTCTTCGAAGGTATAGCACAGGTCCTCTTCGACTTCGGATTCGCCTAGACTTCCTCCAGGTCTAACTCGGTGGCGTACTCGTCCGCACGTCCTCGCAGATCCCATCCAGGTCCTTCTCGGCTGCTGCTCGTTCATGTCCTCGCAACCTTCGCCTGGATCAGCGGGCGTCCGGACACGCGGCGTCCTCCTCGGCATCACAGGGTGGCTTGATACCTGCGCTGGCGAGCTCCTAGTGTTTGACTGAATCTACGGGCGTCCAGGTAGGCGGCGCCCTTCCACAGCAACCTGGGGCGACTGGTACCTGCACTGCCGTATCGGATATCGTCGGCCCAACTGCTTTGTATTGTCAGAGAACCAGATCATACATGTAAGGGCCAAGATAGTGAGAGAAAAAGAAAGGCGACAGAGGGAGGGGATGTTAACTGCTACAGCCGTATATATATATATATATATATATATATATATATATATATATATATATATATATATATATACACATATATACATATATATATATATATATCAATAATTTCCATTTTTCAATTATGCTCTTTTTTTTACGTTTATGTTAACAATAAATTGTCAAAGGTATTAATACAAAATTATTTTAATTACCAATTAAATTGAACATTCAACGGTATGCGACGGAATGTACACATTAGTGAACAGTGACATGAAAAATTATTTACAAGCTTTCTCGCAAAGCAAAATCTTCC
>NC_061829.1:6359908-6382408 GCF_019202785.1 Penaeus chinensis | reverse complement strand
ATGTTCAAAACTGGTGGCCACTTGTTCTTGGCAGTGGGGGCAAATGATCCAAAGCCTCACCAGGAAGACCTAAAATCTAGGTAGTACTAGGTGCACATCAGTACAATTAGGCTTTAATTAATTACTTATTATTATTAACTCTAATTTCTCCCCCCCCCCCCCCACAGAATCTATAAATTGGTAGGGCAATACTTTGACCAGCAAGATGGGCTATCCCTCCAAAGTAAGAATGTAACTGACATAACCGGATTTGCTTACCGGAAACACTATTATCTCGTCTTCGGCATGACTCACTCGGTAAGGGACAGAAAATTAAACGTTAATTCAAACGCTGTCTTGACCTTATTTTTATCAAACTTTCTCCTTGCAGGAGGGTTCACAAGTGTATAGATTCGACACAGAGCTGAGGACTCTGACGCTGGTCCAGCAACTGACAGACCTCGATGTTTACAGTGTTCACTACTTTCATGAACAACAAGAGAATAGACATTACATTATTATGAATAATGGTGTAGAACCCAAGCTCTACAGATGGTCAAGTGTGTAAAGTGCAAGTTTCTGATTTCTTGAAATAAATTTGTGCCACATAAATGCCAGCCTAACACTTTTTTGCTTTCTTAATCAGATGAGCAGCTCCTCTTGTGGCAAGAACTGAATAAAGGCACTGATGTCGATCCAGTAGGTAGTATACAAACCTTCACATTTTCATCACTGGAGTCCATCATTATGGTTGCCTATGGTGTAAGTATTAAGTCTTGTCTCTAGTTTTTAAGGCCCTTTTTTTTTTTTTTTATATATTTACTCGTAAATGACTCCTTCTTTTACTTCCAGAGTAAAGTGGTGTTTTATACAGATGATGTATCTGCACACTTCAACTCTAACTTTGTCATGCATACCAATTGCAATGGCATAGGTGACCTTTCACTAGTTAAGATTAACACTGATTATGTCTTAACTTATGTTTGTGTGGAAAGCAGTGGTACAACAGAACTTAAGACTAGACGTGTTGTTATGGACTACATCGATCTAGGTAAGATTAAGAGTTAATAATTAACTAATATTGCATATAAAACTTTTGCCGTCTGAAACGGTAAAGGTCTTTGATACTATACAAATGCAGTCCCAAAATACTTGCTCTTTAAGAGTAAATATTTGGATAAAGGACAAAGTATAGCCAAATGGTGCTATGACCCTATACTTAGAAAAGTTGCCATCGCATTCAACTATGACTAAACTTGTTAAACTCTTCCCTCTGTCCAGTCTCTGGTGACTGGATGGTTTCACCCTCTTCAAGTCTTGAATACAATACTACTGTTAGGCATTTAAAAATGTTTAATGCTATTAAACTATTCCAGAAAAACCTACAGACGAAACGGACCTCCTCCTACAGTGCCTCGACACTCTCAAAGAAGACCTCGATTCTAGAAAGCCAACCATAGAATTTTTGGGAGAGGTTATTGCAAGTGATCTATTAATGACCACTGACAACTCTCAGGTAAAATGTCTATATTTCTAGAAATAGACTTCCATACTGCATTAAATTTCTTGCTTTAATTATGCTTAAATGACTTGCAGACTTGGCATGGACCACTAACCTTTACTGAACCATGTACTGTAAATGGTCCAGCAGCTGTTCGACAAACCATGACTGTAATGGGTGACGGTAGTGCACAAGCAAATGAGGAGACTTATAACCTGTTCTTAACTAAAACTGCAAGTCTAGAGGTTGGTAGAACTTTTATTTATCTTATTTTAACTGCTTATAATAATTGCTTATAATAACAAGGCTTCTAATACTCTAAAATTTTCAGAGTGGCATCTCCACTGTGAACTCTGGAATGGACGACATACTCTACCATTCAAAGGATCAAACAATCGTGGGATCTATTGCAGCAACTCTTCTTACTGTGGATAACTTCGAATCCAACTCGACAAGGCTTACAGAGGTTGGAAATTTCTAGAGCTATTTAATACGATCTCCAGGTTTTAGATCTTGGCTCCAATTAACTTTGGAAACCTTCTTCCAGTTGAATGGAACACCACTGCTAAGCTTAAGTCAAGTGTTTATGATTGATGGTATTGACCAAGCTGTAAGTTCTTCAATGTACATAAACACCATGAAGGCCGATATCTTCGGTACACGGGATGGAACTGCTGCGGCAACAATAAATGGAGTAAAAACCCACCGTGAGTAAGGGTTTCATTAGGTCTATGCCATAGATGTAAACAAAGCTATAATTGATAAATGAACTTTACATTTCAGAGTTAATGAGGAAGAGCCTAGCTTCTCAGGTTGTAACTGGGAACATTAATTTTGAAGACTATTTTGTACAAAACGTCGAGGGATCGACCACCATAGAGTCTCTAGTAATTAATGGCATAAACACCAACGCAATTGTGACAAGAGATCAAAATGTCACTTTCCTCGATAAAAAGACTTTCCAGCACTTGGTGGTTCAAGAGGACACAAACATTGACCTGCTGAATGAAGTAAGTAGGATGGCAGGTGGTCTAGAATTATGCAAGTTGCACATGCTAGAAAATTTACCAACTTCTCTTTTTCAGGTTGACCTCTCTGGCCTTGCTGAGGATCTTGTGTATATGAACTTGTTCACGCCACAAGTTTTGGATGGTCACTTTACTCTGCATGATGTAAATGTTGATGGGAATGTTGATGTGATGAACATTAATGATGTCGGCATGAAAGAACTTGATACGATGGTTGTCAAAACTTCTGGAGACTTCACATTATCTGGTAAACTGCAACCTGGAACTTATTTCGGCAAATTGTGCTTACAAAAACTTGGTAATTAGTTGCTTACCTGTAAACTCCCCTACAGGTGATGTAACCTACCCGGACCTGGGAGTGTCTGGAAGCATGACCAGCCCAACACTGAATGGGATTGCCAAGGACAACATTGTTGATCTGCAAACCACTCACATTCAGGGCCAATATACCTTTGAAAGTGCTAATGTAGCAACTGCTATAGAGTGCGGTTTACTAAATGGAATCGACGTCGATGTTGATGTGGTCACCATTGATTCTGACCAAACTATAACTGGCAAGTTTGAGAATTTAGTACAAGTTTTAAAATCTACTTGATAGAACCAGCTCTTAGACATGCTTTATCCAACTTTTAGGTCGACTAACCTTCATTGATGACGTGGTGGTTAGTGGGATTGAGGGAGTAGAAATGGTTGACGCTGCTACTATAAATGGCCTCCATCCAAAGAGCCTCGAGACCTTCGATGACCAAGGAAACCTTCTTATTAAGACTAATGTTACCTTTACAAACACTCTGCATGTAAGTATTGTAAACTTCCTTATGAAAGCCTGCCTTGTAGCTAATTGTCAGATTAGCATTAAAATGTACCCCCCCCCCCCCACAGGTACTGGAAGATGTTACTGTAGATGTTATTAATCGTTTGGATATGAGCAGCATTGAAGATGGCTATTGGAGGAAAAGCCCTAACCAAATCATCTTGGTGACACCATCTCTGGATAATGCAAGATTCAAGTAGGTAAAGTCTCTTGTATTGTATTTATCTAGCCTTAATTTTTAAATGCAACTAAGCATTGAGCTCTTTACAGAGCTCCTGTGACGGCAATGTCTATAAATGGTCATCAGATGGAAGACTTCCTCTCTGTCACAGGACTTCAAGCAATTGAAGGAACCTATACATTCCAGGTTGGTTAGTGATTGCAGTAACTTCTAAAATTGTTAATACTTACTAGTTGAAACCTTTTACTGTACTTAACTTTTGTTACAGGGCTTGGTCAGTATAGTTGGTAACCTCAACATGATGGAAGGAAAGGCTATAGATAATGTGGATGTGTCTGCACTAAAGGATAATCTGGTAAACTTGGCTGACGACCAAACTATAACTGCTCCAACGGTAAGTGCTGCTAATAAATTAATTTTCTTGTGCCTAGGTATCGAATAGGTGTACAAACTGTCTAATTTTTTCTTAAGAGCTTTGCAGGGAAAATCGGCGTCTCTGGTAGCTTGGACTTGGATGGCAAGTTGAATGGCTGGGATTTGAATCAAGACTTGATGAGACTTGACTTGTCCTTGCCTCACACGGGTGAGTAAGCTAAAATGTATAGTCTACCAACTATTTCTTGGTTAAACAATTAATTTTGAAATGCCTCTTCAGGTTCCCTCAACTTTGTGGACAAAACTACAGCAGCATCACTGAGTATCACTAGTGCAGATCTAGTGGTCCAGAGCCTAAATGGCATGGATGTGCAGTCTGCTGTGTCTGACTTGGCCTTTGGAATAGATGATGTCCTTGCTGGGCCCTTGAAGTTTACATCCAGTGTAAATGGTAAGTTTAGATATAAAGTGCTATAATAATTTACATAATTATTGGGGGCATGGTCTAACAATGCTTCACCTTGCAGCAAACGACCTCCATGTTAGTGGATTGGTTGACGGTGTTGACGTGACGGATCTTGTGGACCGCAGCCTTAAGAAGACCTCTGCTACACCACAAGCGGTAACGGGGGCAATAACGGTTAACAATGATGTTCACTTTGATCAGAGCCCATCTCTGGCTATAGTTAACAGCAAGGACTGGACCACCCACCTCGACAAGGCAAGAACATGTACAATTTTTAAATTATATTTTGGAAAATACAAGCTACAAGTGGGTTAATTTTTTACCTAAAATTTCAGGTTGTGCCACAAAACTACAACGGTGCAATTGGCGGAAAGAAGACCTTCACGAAGCCAGTATCTATATCCGGCAACTTCAACCCAGCCACCATAAATGGGTTTAGTGTAGCTGTGCTATCGGACAGAATACTGACCAAGAGTACAAACCAGAATGTTGGCAGCAAGTACACAATAGATGGCAATGTTGCAGCCAGTATGTATATAAGTATGCCGTTCTTGGGTAATAATTGTATTGGAAAGTTTAGCACTTGAGCATTGAACCTTCCCCTGCCTACATAAGAGTAGTTTGAAATATGGCAAAGGTATCTTGCAGTTTAATGGCTAGAATTGTTTAAATTTAATTGCAGAAAATGTTGATGCACCAGAAATTGATGGAGTAAACACTGCAAACCTTGTATTAATGGACCAAGCCAAATCCATAAGTGGATTGGTTAGTTTTGCAGAGAACTTGGAAGTGAAGGATGTTACTTCAGATTTGGGAGTACTTGATGGCTGTGACCTTGTTCAGGTATGGTAATCTAGCCTTTTAAGCTTTAAGCACAGAAGAACTGAGAGCTTGCATTAAGTGTGGCCTCTCCCAATTTTAGCTAAATGCTTCTACTGTATGGAGAGCAAGTGATGGAAGTATAGAAATATCCTTCCCAATAACCATGGTATCAATAGACATTAGCCAAGATGTTGCAGTAAAAGCTGGTGTCAATGCTGGCACATGGGAACTGATGTCTTTCCTAAACACACTAGTACTGAAGTCTTCAAATCAAGAAATTTCAGGTAAGGCACCCTATTGTACCTGGACATTCCCAGTAGTGCAAGGGTTTGGGAACTCCTTGTAACGGTCCTTTCAAGCAAACTGGAGCTCTTCCAAGCTCTAAGCTTCCTAACTCTAATCTTTAGATTCTATAGTAACAAACTTGCTCAGACCCTCCCCTCCCCTAGTTGTGCATACTTCGAATGCTCTGCTTTATTCTCTACTATTCTGTACTCTGCCCCCCCCTCCCCCCAAATTAGTTAATCTAAATCCTGCTCTAAATCCACATGGCCAAACTTTGTTTCATAAAGTTTGGTTTTCATCTAGTCACTAGAATGTAGCATATTAAAACTAACTTCAATTGCAGGCAAAGTTGAATTCATCAATGACATTACATTAGCAAGCTTGGTGGCATCAACTGCAGATGGAGTAGATATTGACAACCTGTATGCTGTAACTGTCCTGGATAACCTCGATGATGTAAGTTGTGGAATTCGTGTATAGTGACCCAATTTTGTAATTCTTTTACCCCATTAACTGTTTTTCCCTTTTTAAAAAAAAAAAAATTTCCACAGATCATAAATTGTGACATCACCTTCACCACAAATTTGAACACCCAAATCCTGTCCGTGGATGAGGTTTCTGGTATAGGTTCTGAAGGCATACTAATAAATTCCTTTAATGTGACCAAAGTAAATGAGAAAGCGGTCCTTATCCAGGGAGGACCTTACGTGATGACTGGATTGAAGAGTTTCACTAGTAGTTTAACTGCTGGTGGACTAAAACTTACTGGTGGGTAAATCTCTTCTTAATTTCTTTACTTGACCTTTACTTGACCAAACCCTGAACTTGCCTTAATGTTAACCTTCTTGGCCTACAGGATCGCTAGGTGGCGTAACGGTAACGGACTTCGTGGTAGTTTCTGCAAATAGTAGACTAGCAGATGGCTTGACCTTCAAAGCACCCATAACGGTCAAAGGAGATCTAGAGGTAAGTATTTACATGCTGTCCAGGTTTAACTTTCACTCTTGACAAATTCTTTAACGTCTCCCTCTTATTAGGTGGAAGGACTGATCGATAGTGTTGATCTAGAGCAACTTCTAACTGATAGAATCAGACTTGACACGCAAGAGACCTTGACCTCTTCTACAAGCTTCGGCGGCTTAAAAGTGGAAGGTCTGTAATCTTTTTAAAAATGCACTTGCAAGCCTTTAAATCACCAAGTTTAGAATTGCTGTCTTGTTAAATATGCATCCTGATGGCACAATATTGCTCGAGGGTTCTTGTGGAAAGTAGCTAGACCAAGTGGTCTACATTAAAGTATCTTGTTTTCACAACCCCTATCGCCATTTTAATTTCAGATAGTCTTGTCTTGTATCTCATTCTAATGAAGACTAGCTCAAGTGTTTGACATTAACATGAATAGTTACTAGATGCTGCTACAAACCTGCTTGGTATTGTTCCCTTGCAAGTGCATTCAAGCTAGAACTTGAAGCCCTGTACCTTTAAATGGTTAGTAAAGCATTGCTCTTATTTTTTAGGTGATCTTGTGGTTAAAGAAGTTGATGGAATAAAAGTCAAAGACATTGTGTTGAAGTCTGGAAGAATTCAACAGGATATTACTGGGCCCAAGACCTTTAATGGAGGCTTCCAAGTAGAAGGGGAAATCCAGGCTACTTTAATTAATAATTTGGACATCCCAGCATTAAACCTAAATATTGTCCGAAGGGATAGATCGGCTAAAATAGAACACGACTTGGTTGGTATCCATTTTGTTGAATTGTCTGCACAATTCAAAGGTGTGGTTGATATTAATTATATACTGCTTAAACAGATATTTGAGAGCGCAGTAGAAGCCAACACTGCAATTGATGTGACAGGAGAAGTGAACGGCTATAGATTATCCGATGTGGATTATGCCCCATCGGTATTGAATCAAAGAGTTCTTGATCAGAGTACAAGACTACACAACCTCAATAGCACGCTTTCTAATACCTTCATTAACACGCAAACTCTTGCTTGTGGTAAGTGATGCTTGGTTATTCAGGTCTTTAAACCTTAACGCCTACATGGGCCCTTTATAGGTATCGCCTTCCCATGGACCACATCCCTAGATATTTCACCATTTTTTAACGTCAAATTCTGTAAACTTGACACTTTCCCTTTTTGCCACGGTACCATAAGGGTGTCTTAGAACTTGATGCCAGAGTTAGACTAACCTTTCTAGAATCACAACTTTGCTTTACTGAACCAAACCCTTCCCAGGAAAGGGATTTACCTCAAGCCCCAAATTTGTTTTATGCCTTGAATTACCTTGGATGTGGCAGAATTTAATAAATCCCTCATTTCAGGCATGTATGAAACGCTAATGTATGGCGAGCTGGTTAGTGTACAAGACGTAGCAATAACGGGAAAAATGAGTTTTGGATCCTTCAGTGGAACTCCATTTTTGGCAGTAAGGGAGTGTGATGTCCTATGCACATGCGCCAGCCAATACTCCTTCTACCATGTGAGTTGATAGTGGAGACTCTACAGCACAACTCGAAAAGTTCTAAACTTGCTAGGTTTTGGCTTTAGTAAAGTGCACTAAGACTTTACAAGTCTTTTGTAGTAACTTGAAGACTTGCAAGTGTTGTAGTGCTTCAGGTGACTGTTTTTATATGAAAAATTAAATGTTAATGCCAGTTCTACTCCTTCAACATGGAAACCACTACTTTTAGATACAAAATAATGGCTACTTGCTGAAAGACTTCAATGATACCTACTCTGCCTTCATCTTCGACACGGAGGGTTATGAGGGGACCGGTCTTGTGAACAAGTATGTTGCTCTGTAGTAACATTAAATAGAATGCCCCAAATTTATGACTACTTTGTAACGCTTTTCAATATTCTAGCTGCACTGGAGAAACTGTACTGAAGACCTTGCAGCTCTCGGATTCTAGCCACCCTATTGGGAACTTGGGTACTCTAGCTGATGTTGCAGTGTTCACAGTAAATGGCATCCCTTATGTGGTGACTGCAGGCACAATTGCAGGTAAGAATTGTAAACAAAGACTTTGGTGCAAAAAGTGTCCTCTAATCTGGCCTTTATGGCAGACTACACTATCGAACCTCTTTGCAGAAGGAAATCTTGGTGCAACATCTAGTATTCATGTAATAAAGTTAATCTCTACACCAGTGGTCATCTGGTCCCTGCAGACCTCGTATAGTGCCTCAACAGTGGATGTAACCTTGGCAAGTATATGCAGCATTGAAGAGTACTGTTTTTTTTTTTTTTTTTTTTTTTTTTTTTCTTAATTTCCTGAATTTTCCAGGGTGACCATGGGTGGATGCTGTTGGTTGCAAATCACATGGCTTCGAATGATTCGATAGATCCCTACACTGCACCATCTCAGTTGTACTTGTGGTCAACCACTGAGGAAAAGGTAAAAAAAAAAAATGGTTTAATGCAGACTTAATGTAACGTAAACTTGTACACGTATACAAACTGTTATAATTCCAGTTTGACCTCGTTGATGACTACATGGGTCAATGGGTTACATCAGGCATCTTCCTAGATGCAAAGAGTGCTCTCAAAGAGCAATACTTCTCTCTGGCACAGCTGCAGGCTGCAGATTGTCCTGTGTCTGAAGATAATGTGAAATATACAACAGACGTTATGGTAAGTGATGCTGTACACTGAATTTGCACAAGTACTAGTCTGGCTTGTATAAGCATTTTAACTTTTTATTTCCCCAAAGGTGTTCAAGTATGGCCTGACTGGATATCGGCCTTATCAGAGGCTGCTATCATATGGTGTGGTTGCTCAGGAATCCATCTACATAGGGGATGATCTCTACTTGCTGTTGCTCTCTGAACTCTCTCAAACATTGGATGTGTATGAAAACTCCCCAAATGAGGTAACTATTTTTTTTCCACCTAGTTTTAACTTTGTCAACAGCAGAAAGCACTTAAACTAATTCCCTCTTATCCAACAGGGATTCCGGCTTTATCAAAAAATCCCAGTATGCCGTACCCCAATCGATGTAACGAGGATTGTGGTATCCTACCAAGAACTTCTGCTGGTATCTTGCAAAGAACCAGCCCAAATTATGACTTTCCAGTTTTTGGAAAAAGGATTCACATACAGGGAATAGACGAAGGGTGTACATCTATGTAATTTATATGATTTTTAAATAATTCTAAAGAACAAAGTGGTTTTTAAATTTCCTGAAGCTATAAGCTTCAAAATAACAAAGTTCCTTACAAGACCGTGTCTGTTTCAATTGACTTCCCAACTGAAACTGGGTTGCAATAACTTTTAATCCACCATCCTCATTTAAACTTACTCGGCTATTTATTGCTACAGTAGCAATGGTTAAAGACTTATTTTTGTAACCTGGGTCTCCTGAAAGACCGCTAGTTTAGGCAATCACTATATTGTACCTCCATCCTCCCTTATCCCTTAGCTTAGATCTTTCCCTTCTCTTGACAAGTTTTAGCATGGTAACTGAACATGGAATCAAGCACATTTATCTTAACCCTTCTGGAAACGCAAACCTCTCCTCATGAATGACCTCCTTACCTTGTAACTGACCCAAGCCCCACCCTAAGGTATATTGGTGAACACTATCTTTTTTTTTTTTTTTTTTTTAGTAAAGTTAGGCAAACGACCTCGCCACAGCTCGGTCTGCTGTGGACAAATTGTGCCCAGTGGTAGAAGAAGCATGCTGGGCTGATCAGTTTAGTAATGCTTTTACGCATTACTAAACGCATGAAATGGCCATATAACTAGTTTTGACTGCCAGTTAAAACTAGTGGTAACGGCATAACCGTTTCCAGTTCCCCCTGTCCAGCACTTTCCCCTAAAAGTCATATGGAGGGGAGGTTGCTTAGGAGACTGAGGCCTAATATAGGGGGAAAAAGAAAATACATGCGGTGACCAATGTAACAAGTTTATGTAAAAGTAAATTATAGATGGCTCAAAGTACCCCCCTTTCTTTTTTTTTAGGGTTCTGCAATATTTCAATGCCTAAAATGTAAAGGACTTTAACATCTTGTATCAACACAAACTTTAAAACCATCTTCCCCTGCCAGTTCAAGGAATGGGTAAAGTGGGATCAGTCGCTAGGGCCTACTCCCTGCTGGATGATAACACGTGTTGCAAACTGTAAAATTCAAACTACAGGGTCCCAGACATAAATCTAGGGCAGCTGGGTTAATCCTTAACTAGTTGTCACGGTACTTATTTGGGGGTCTGGTACATAAATATTAAAGTGGAATTTGTTTTGCCTTGCAGAACACAATGCTTGTAGACTAACAATTACATCTTGCATCAACATTAGTCAAACCTAATCTAGAGGCCAGGCATGAAGCCTACTCGTCCCAAGATTCCTTTTGCTCCTAGCTTCACACTAAGCTCTACCTCAAACTATCCCGTCATAATTTCAAACCTAAATCCAGCTTTTCCCTTCCATTGTTCTATAAGACGATCTATTCTCCACCCATCTACCCTTTTCCTCTGCTCCTTTTTTAATCCCTCTTTAATCTATTAACTTCCCATCCAGAAAGCAAGCCATCCAAAGCTGCTTAAACCTGATCACTGCTACCTTGTACACTCTCCAATTCCTCTATTTCTATGGCTCTATAAAAGATTTACCTAATGTCTACACATCCTCGGTTCCCTCTTTGTCTCTTCCCCAAAAAGCTCCCCCTCTTCAATGTTCCACCATTCCAATATACTTGCCACTCCCAACTGGATGCTTACATCTTGATCCCTCCCCTCCATTCTTACCCCCAATCCCTTCCCCGTTGTCGTGGGGGGGGGGGGGGGGGGGCTTAGGAGGCGGAGACTGGGACCCAGTGCTGGGGAACTCTCCAACCTTGGGACTCGGCCCTCGACTCAACAAATTTTGCATGGTCTTTTTTTTTTTCCCCCCCTACTTTTCTGTCCCTTCACCAACCCCTTCTACTATCCCCTTCCTAAGGTGTGAGCCGTGCTGAAAGGATGAAAGGCTGACTTTTCCAGTCCTGAACGGCCTGAGGGAGCCATGGGCCTGGTATTCCCCTGCTTTTGTCTAGCCCTTACCCCTCAAGCGACCCTGAGGGGTGGACCGTTTCTCTCCCAAACATACTCCAGGCTTATCATGGCCAACAATGAATAACCATAACCATTAACCATACCATTATTAGAGGCAATGACTTGCCTCTTCATCAAATAGCTCCACCAATTCAAACTCGCCCGATTCCCTGATCCCAGGCTCTCCTTTGACCACGGCTCTGAACACTAAAACTAATACCCCGTCAATGCCGACTAGTACAGTATCCACCCTAATAAACACCCCAGGAGACATTTCTACTCCCAGCATGCTCAACTTCAACTATACCCCCACAACTTTCATCAACTACCCCATCCTCCCTTATTACTACCTTACAACCTTATTGTCCACCTCCCCATAACACTACCTCCCTCAACACTACTCCCTCTTCCACATGCCCCTGTCCTTCTACCCCCATCTCTACAAAATTCTTAAATCTATTTAGCCCAGCCAAATGGGACTGATTTTTCGTGATCCCTCCCACAACTTCTCACACTTTCTGCTTTGACAACCTGTTTTCATTTCTCAAATGCATATACATCCTTCACTTGATCTAACCCCTATACATTACCTTACCCAACCTTAACCCATTTACTCGTCAATTCCTTTGCCCAACTTTGACAACTAATCACTAACTCAACCACCCTTCACTACCATTTACTATAGTGCTACATGACCTTAGATGTCTAGCACATTTATTTTGCTTTTAACCATTAACCATTAACCCTCCATTCTTCCTAATATTCCATCTTCCCCTATTCCCTTATCTTGCTCTGGATGGTTCTAATTCTCCAGCTATTACCCATATTACCTTTTGAGGGGGGGAAGTTTACCTACAGCTTCCCTAAACATTCCGTGTTATCTCAGGATCTCAAGCTTAAATAGACTTCACATGGCAAACCCATGCTACACCCCCCCCCCCCCCAGCACCTAAGAGGCTGTTGTAAGTCCACCAATATTGCCAAGATTACTTTCCATAGACATGACCTCCCCTCCCCCCCTCAATGTTTACACTGGAGACCCCACAATCCCTTGCTAGTTGTGTGGGAGGGGTGGGGGCAATTTAGGAAGCGGTTCCAAGGCATTGGACATTAGCCCTTGCTTCAAATAATTTTGCAAGAGTTTCCTTCATCACCTATTCACTTATCCTTATCCTAAACCACAGTACTTTTAACATAATGCTGTGTAAGCTTTGATACCTGTACACTATTTTGACTAGTCAGTAGTCAAAACAAAACCTTACCTTACCAAACCAAAAATCTTTACCTGGGGGCTGGATTTCCATAAATCTGTTCTTTGCTCTTCCTTCTTTACCTAATGAAGGTGTTTCCACCACTAATTCGAGCTTTCCCGGTACTTACCCATTCCTCCTAACTCAATTCCTCACAAGAAAAGGTTAACATTCTATCAGTTCCTATATCCTCTCCCTCCACCCCTCAAACTTGTCACCTCTTCTCCACCTCATAACCTTCCCCCCCCCCCCTTCCAACAAATCCACTTCAATGTTCTAATGACCCAAGATAACACCTACTCCTCAACCATCATCCAATCTCTGCCCTCACTTGCCTGTCTACACTCAGTGTCGACATCCATCCTCTTCTTACTCCTGTTCCCCTACACCCCATCCTCCCACTCCCTCCCAACACATCCCATTCCCCCCTGCTTCATATTCACCCCCCCCCCTTCCTTCCCCATTATTCCTTTTACTTCCCCCTGGATATGCATGTGACTGTTCCTCTGACTTTTCTCCTGAAACTGTGAACTAAATTACCCATAACCTCCCTTCTACTTTTGCTAATCCCTCCTTTACTTTATGGACATCCTAGCAGAACATTCTTCCTTTTACAACTTTGATCTAATGACCCATGTTAATCCCTACCTTAGCCCATTTATTGACTAGACCCTTCTTCTTCTTCTTTGTTGGATTTCTTGGCTATCAAACAGCGACATGTGGCCAAGGTTATTAAGCCAATGGATCCTATTTATTCTATCAATCTATATAAGGTCATAAAGTTTTGTCTCCCTTAATAAAGCGATTACTTTACGTATTATATTTTCATTGTTTGATAAAAGGTTGTTTTTTGATTCTGCAGAAATTTTTGATTGGTTGTCTATTGTTATGGTGGTTATGGCAGGATATTAATATATGTTCTAGTGTCATGTGGTTTGTGCAATGGGGACACTGTGGAGGATACTTTTTTTCGATATAGGGAGTGAGGTGGGTGAGCTTTGTAGAGTTGTCCCTAAGGCGGGCCAACACCAGTACCTCCCTTCTATTCTTCCTGTGGGATGTGTCCCACAGGTCTACGTCTGTTTTTATTTTTTGTGTGAGTTGGAGGTTGGTCCACTCACTTTGCCACAGGAGATGTATTTTTGCTTTTATAAGAGACAAAACACCTAAGATCTGTACGAACTATGGTAGTGTCCATATCGCCAGTTGACCCGGCTAGTTTGTCAGCCTGTTCATTACCATGGATACCAGAGTGACCTGGTACCCATATTAGCTTGATTGATTTGTTGGCACCGTGTAACTTACGAATGATATTACCCAGCAATTCATTATTAGTTGTTTCTAAGGATTTAATAGCTTTAAGTGAACTTAACGAATCGGAAAAAATGACTATTCTATCGTGGGTCGTCGATAGTGCAAAATCAATGGCTTTATCAATGGCAAAAAGTTCAGCAAGAAAAATTTGTATGATTCGGCAGTCTAAACTTTAGTTCACATCAGTCGACCATACACCCGCACCCACACACTAATCTGTCTTGGAGCCGTCGGTATATACATGAAAAAAAGGGAGATGTTTAACAAGGATCTCTCTCAACCTCTGGCGTACCTCACCCTTCGGCGCCATGGCCTTGGCTGATGGAAGCCAGGCTTCCATAATAGAAAAATTGGGTGTTTCCCATGGCGCAATATTTGACTTAACCAGGGTATCGATGGTAGAGAGATCTATACCGACTTTCTCGACGAGGTCGTGGAGTCTCGTGGCAAAGGGCCTAGTGCCTCCATTGCCATTAGGGTGGCTCGGGTCTCGAGCCACCTTTGCGGCATAGGTCAGTGCCAACTGGCCGCGTCTGAGTCGGAGGGGAGGTACTCCTGACTCCACCTCACGACGCTCGATCCGAGTACATTTTAGGGCTCCAAAAGACACACGCAAACAAGCATTCTGCACAGCATCCAAACCTTTCAAACTTGTTTTCGATGCCGAACCATACACGATTGACCCATAATCTACTTTAGACCTAATCAGGGCTTTATATACCATTAGCAAAGACTCTATCAGCTCCCCATTTATTACCAGATATGCACTTTAATAAATTTAGTGCTCTTTGATATTTATTCTTCAAAAAGTAGCCCAAGAAATCTTGCAGAATTTTGAATAGGTATTGGGTGGTTGTCTAGAGTTAGCCTGATGTTCGGCTTCCTCCTATGTGAAAAAATTACCCCAATACTTTTTCTAGTGGAAAACTTAAAACCCCACTGGAGGCCCCAGTTATGAATCATATCCAGTGCCAATTGGATGCGATTTGCTGAGAATTCTGCATTATTGCTGGAATGCCATAATGCACAATCATCAGCGTACAGTGAGTATTTAAGATTCCGAGGAGGAGCTGGTAAGATGTCATTGATCATACATAGAAATAAAGTTAGTGACAAGACACTTCCTTGTGGGACCCCGTTTGCCTGGACAAAAACGTCCAAAAAAGTGAGTCAGAAAATAATTTGACAGAAAAAGTTCCATCAGAAATGAAATTTTGAATAAAACAAGGCAAGTTTCCACATAATCCGAAAGCATGAAGTTTTCTGAGTAGGCCGGACAAGCTCATCCATTGTTAGATCTTGGTTGTAATCAAAGTCATCTCCTGTGGCAAAGTGAATTGGTTGCAGCTCAGCATTAAAATCACCTAAAATTACTTTATTTTGTGGCAGATGTTCCTGAAGAGCAAAAAGCTCATCATAGATTATCACTTTATCAGGCGGACAATAAACTGAACATATAGCCAGGTACGTGCCATTAATTTTTACTTTGCATACAACAAACTCCAAAGTAGAATCAACAGTCACTTCTGTAAAAGGGAGGTTTTGGTGGATGTACATGGCGACTCCGCCTCCACCCCTACCCTCACGATCCTTCCGACATAAATGGTAGTTCCTGAGCGATACGACCTCGTCAGGGACGAGGTTTGTCAAGTGAGTTTCTTGGAGAACTATAATATCGGGAGCATAGGACGAGGCTAATAATTTAAGGTCATTTAGATCTAATACTTCGACAGTTCCGTTGTATAATGGTTGACGCGATGATTACGTTTTATTGGGTTTGGAAGTGCCTTGTCCACCAGTTTTAATTTTCTTTTTATTGGAGGGAGGCGCCTCCTCTCCCTCGCTTCCCGGGGACCTCTCACGGGATGGTTTGGAGACAGAAGCCTCCATGTCCTGCACCTCCTGGCGAGGGAGACAACTGACAGATTTTGACCTGCTTCTCTCTCGAGAAACCGATCGCGAGCCAGACGAAGTCCTCACAGGAGTAGCCCGGACGGGAAGGTGCGCTCCGGACTGTGATTCGGTATCAGCTTCCTTATGATGTTTAGGCTGGGTTGATGCAGCCATTTGATCGACCAATTTAGTCAACTGATAAACTTTAATGTTCAATTTCTTAACCGTTTGTTTCAATTCAGCAATTTCCTTATCCTTGGCTGCAAGCTGCTGACTGACATCACTTGCACTAGGGGTGTTGCTAGTTACTGCTGCAGCATAGGAAGTATCAGGTTTGTGTGTCAAACTTTCCACTTTCCTCTTAGCTTTAGTATAACTAACTTCATGCTTTCTCATATATGCCAATGTCTCAGTCTCCTTCTTCAGGATGCTGCACTCGGCAGATCCTGAATGTTCGGGACCTCCACAGTTAGCACATTTGGAAATGTGGCTTGTACATGTGGTGTCATGGGCTTCAGCACATTTCCGGCAAACAAATTTAGTTGAATCTTTGTCTATACATCTTAATGAGGTGTGTATGAATATTTGGCATATATTACAATGCAATGGCTTTTGGACATAAGGTCTTACTTGAACACGTTCATAACCGACATTGACATATTCAGGGATTTTATTCAAAGCAAAGGTCAAAAAACACAGTCCAGTTTTCGTTCGTACATTCCCGTCCTTCTTGGTCATACAATGAACGTCCACTACGTCTTGGTCCTTCACTTTCTTCCATCGTCCTCAAATCCCTGTGAAAGATTACTTCCTTACAGGTATTTGGGCCAATAGGAATAGTTACTCTTACTCGAGGATCATGAATTTGCGTCAGCTTAAGTAAATCCTTAATCTTGGAGTTGTATTGTACTTTAACAAAGAGGCTTCCATCTCGCAATTTTTTGACAAAATCAAAATCGCCGTCCACTTGACCATCAAGGCCCTTTTTGATGATAAAGGGGTTCACGTTCAAAAGCGACTGATTTTCATTCACGCATTTTACATTCGCGAACCTTGCATTCTGGGTGAGGATTTTGAAAATTGGTCGTCTCGTCTTATCATTAGTGGGGGTTCCGTTGTTCGGCATCAGATTGGTCTTAGAAGGGTCGTTAGTCGCCCCTCCTCCTTGAGGAGAAGAAGGGGTATCACTCATACTGGGTATCGGACCAGGTCCGACCCCTTTTCTCAAAAACGTAGTCCTGAAGGGACAAAAACCTCTTAACTTTTGTTATCAACCTACCTGCAATAGCTAAGAGAGTACAGCAGTTTTCCGTCCTCTACCACCCCAGTGGAATCCTGGTTGCGTTCTCCAGTACCACAGACGGATCGAGTTATGTGTGGGACACTTCCTTACCGCCGAACTTGCCTAGGCGAAGGACGGTAATTCAATGCCCACCCCCCAAGCGAATACGGGAGTTCCGAGGAACTCCGGTAGGCTCAGGAAAGTCACATTATAAGGAAAATAAATCAGAACCAAAGAAAAAGTGCGCCAAATGACGCCCAGACTACTGGGCCTCCCTACCCAGGGGTCAAAGCCACAAGGGCTACCCTGGTGTAGAAGAGAGCTGCGGGTCTGGGATGGGGTGCTGACTACTACTACTGTAGCCTCGTGTCATCTGCAAAAACAAGAGCACTGAAGGTGCTGGCAAAGCACAACAAATGTTCTGCAATTACAGGATTTTACTTTACTTTAATTTACGTTAAGAAAACTCAGGAACAACAATGTCAAGAGAGACGGGAGGCCCCGGGCTCCAGGGTAACTCTAGTGGCACAAGACTTTGTATTTGTTGCAACTGCGTTGGACAAGGTGTTTACTCAACAAGAGTTCATACACGAGTGTGACTAGACCCTCAACTCTCTACACCTCTTAATGCCATGCTACCCTGTGACTGAGGTCTTGCACATATATTTTCCTTTATAATAGGAAGGGGGGGTGGGTTAAGTCCCAATGCTAGGATTACCCAACCACTCCTAATATACTTTTGTAAGGTGTTAAGTCTTTGCCAGTTATGAACGGTTAATAGGCCAGTCAATAGGGGAGGAAAAAAGGCCGAATAAGGAAAAAATTCATGGAAAGCTGGAACAAGGGTCATTATCTTTGTAATAGGGTACTTAATAACATATTAATTTTGCACCCCTCTACCGCCACGGATTTGGCCGCCATCTTGGAAAAATGGCGGCGAAAAACAGTTTTTTGCAAATATCTCGCTTAGGACTGAATATAGCTGAAAGTTTACTGATACAAAAAATAATCTTCATAAAATTTCCTATAAAATCTCCTTTATTCATTTTTTCTATTTATTGCACCGTTTTGGTGCTAGGAGTACGATAATATTTGAATTTAATTTTTTCCTACCCTTTGCGCCTGAATAGCATGTGGTTATTTTTCTTGCATGCAATTTTCAATGATTTGTTCTACCACAGACACAATGTTTGATGAAACAATGCCCGTAACAACAAGTCAAACCAGGTTTCTTTCAAATGAGAGAAATAAGAGCCGGCTTATTACAATGCTCACCACTAGACTGATCAATGAGGGTTATACAGTAAAACAGGCTACTGAAGATGCAGACAGATTGATTGTTGCTACTGCTATTGAAGAATCTACCATGGCTGAATCAGTAACAATCGTAGGAGAAGATGTAGACCTCTTAATCATCCTTACAGCCTTGGTTGGATCAAGGACAAATATATACATCTTAAAACCAGGCAGAGGAAATACAGAAAGCAAGCTGTACACACCAACCTCCATGAAATATGGATCAGTCATCAAGGACAACATTCTCTTCTTACATGCATTTAGTGGGTCCGACACTACCTCTGCCTTTTTTAAGACAGGGAAAACTTAAGTTCATAAGGCTTATGGAAAAACATGAAGAATTAAAAGATCTTGTTGCTGTCTTTAAAGAACCATCTGCTGAATCTGCAAAGATTGCTGGATCAGGAAAGAATTTAATTTTTCACTTATATGGGCATAATGAATGTGAATCCCTTTCTGATTTGAGATATGTGTGCTATGCTCAGTCACTCATTAAGAGTAAATTCACTTTGGCTTCTCTGCCTCCTACATATGCAGCTGCTCGATTTCATTCCTTACGTACATATCACCAAGTGCAGAAGTGGTTGGGAAATGACTTGTCTCCAACAAATTGGGGTTGGGATGCAACTACAAAAGGATTGGTTCCAGTCACTACAGATAAAGACCCAGCTCCACCAGACCTACTCAACATTGTGTCATGCAAATGTGCTAAAGGTTGCATGACTGCCACCTGCAGCTGTAGAAAGGCAGGATTAAAATGCTCTGTGATATGTGTTTCTTGCAAAGGGCTGTCATGTTCAAACTCTGATGTAACTGATGATGAAGAGGACTGTGACGATCCCCTTGATGCCACATTAGAAAACTTCTTGATGTCAAAGAGTGAAGAAACTCATGGAATAGAATAATCAGAATATATTATAGGAGGGCCAGCGACCCACTCCTAATAAAAAGCAAATACTGTTAAAAAAAAACAGTGAACAAACCTCCCTGGGGAGGTTGGTTCATGGCCACCCTGCAAGGGATGAAGGTGTCAGACAAGAGATAGATAGATGGATACATGCCAGGCTGTTATCTTATCTTACAGCCATTCTACAAAAGAACCAAACTACTTGTCATTACTTTCCTATGAAGAAAAATGTGGTTCGCTATACTACCCATGACGAGAAAACCAATGCTATCCTGGAAATCAATACTTCTAATTGTGCAGCAAGAACTGGTAAAGCATTGTTTAAATGGATAACTTCATAATTTGGGTGGATGGTTGGGTGCAAGGGTTGTAACTCTGCCAGTGAGCATTCACGGTCTGTCCTAAGCCAGAAACAAAAAGAGGAAATACACCCTTGAGACAAATTTTGGAGATTGGGGGTATAGGCAAAACAAGCCGCAAACTTTTTCATAGGCTTGGCACGAAAACGGTGTGACATATCAAAAATATGCATAGAAGAGTAATTATAGGAAATTTTGCGTAGATTATTTTATGTCGTGACATATTTTCTGGTAAAGTGAATCCCAAGCGAGATATTTGCAAAAAACTATTTTTCGCCACCATTTTTCCAAGATGGCGGCCAAATCCGGGACGGTAGAGGGGTGCAAAATTAATATGTTATTAAGTACCCTATTACAAAGATAATGCAGCTTGTTCCAGCTTTCCATGAAATTTTTCCTTATTCAATCCCCTATTGACTGGCCTATAAGGTGAGCCGTAGGCACAGTATTCCTCTGGTTGGTTGTCTAACTTTTACCCCTCAATGGGACCCTGAGGGTGGACTTTCTCCCCAACCTACTCTAGTCATTACCATATCAAGTAAGGAAGATTTTGTACTTTTTTTTTTTTTTTAAGGTCATTAGCGGTATAGCAATAGGACTGGGCTTGAGGGCAAAGCCCCCTGGTAAAGAATTTTTGGGGGTTCATAAGATTGAGTGTGGATATCCAGAATGCCAAAACGAATGTGGTAGACATCAAAAGTCATATGGCATTGATTGTGGCGAAAAGGGTAAGTATATAAAGATTCGGGTAAGTGGACAGAAGAGGGAGATGAAGGAAATGGAGAAAATTAGTTAGGGCAAGGGCTGAGGTCCAAGGCAGGGGTGATCCCCTTCATTGGGCCTCAGTCCCTATCTACTAAGCCTCCCACTCTTCCCTCTTGACTTTTCTCCTGAAACCGTGATATAATCGTCCCTAAACCCCTTTTCTCTAGATAATCCCTACTTTACCCTATGGACATTCTTGCAAAATCCCACACTTCTTCCAGAACAACTTAGTCTAATCCCCCCCCCCCCACTTTAATCCCATTCTTTGCCTATTTATCCACACTTTACCCTCACCCTTCTTTGACCCTTTCAACGCCATACTATCCTGAACTACTATACGACTTTTGACGTGTATCACATTTAATCTTCAACTAACCCCCTCTTCACTCCTGCACACGCAAATGTATATACACACACACACACGCAAATGTATATACACACACACACACACACGCAAATGTATATACACACACAGACACACGCAAATGTATATACACACACACGCAAATGTATATACACACACACACACGCAAAAGTATATACACACACACACACACACACACGCAAATGTGTATATACACACACCACGCAAATGTGTATATACACAAACATACACACAAATGTATATATACATACACACACACGCAAATGTATACACACACACACGCAAATGTGTATATACAAACACACTATAAGTATGTATAAATAGCAATATAAGTATGTATAAATAGCTTCCACGTGGTGTACAAAAGCACGTATACGCGTGGCTTCACCGCAGGCGCCCCAACGTGCCCCACGCCCCCACACCTGTACTTAAGGCTCAGGATGACCCAAGTCAGTCTCATTTCTTTCAGAGAGTCTTGCCGATTGCTGCGGGTCAGGCTGGCTGCGCCCACCCTCCGGGCAGCCCAGCACTTAGCCTTACGAAGACTTGTATCCGTGTTAATATCTGTGTTGCGTACGCTTCTCAATAAAAGAGGTTAAGCCAACCGTCCGTTTAACTACCCCTGCTAAACCATATGTTTAATGTGTCATATATACCCTTTACATTCTGGTGGCAGGGTGGTAGTTGTGTCCTTTTGGCACACAACAATGGACTCACAGCCTCCGATGGTCACCCGCTCGGACCAGTCGCTTCCATACACGCAAAAGTCTTCAGAACCTGTTGTGAGTACATATTTGGGCCATTTTTCCTTTCTTTTATCTTCCCCATAAATGTGTTAAGCTGTATGTGCAGTTACGCTCGCGCTGGTTTTGTTAGGTTAAAGTGCTAATTGGCAGCAATGGTACGCTCTCCACTGCTGACCTCAGATGACATTACTGTGTGATCAACGGTATGGGTTCAAACAACAGGAATATCGTTCATTTATTACGTATTTGTTTATTTTTTCTCGTGATTAGAGAGTATATTGTTTCAATTGCAACAAATTTAGCGCGTTCATGATTTTACTATTTTCATGAACATCATATCACTTTTCTTTCTCACTACCCATTTCCCGTCTTGACCTGACCTCCCGAGTGAAACATTTCAGTCACATCTGCTTGGGACAGCTGTGTGACCTGACCCCACTTTCACTCTGAGTGATTAACACGTGAAATGAATGTGAGAACCGCTGGCATTCCTGTATATTGTTTTCGAGATTGTTACATTATAGGATAACGCGTAGCATCCGTTGCATGTTCATTGGTGACACGTTCTATCGGCGCTAGAGCGGAGCATGTAACGCGAATTACTTACATTTTTATATAGCGCCAGGGATCTTCCCCTTATCATAGTGTCAGAATGCCTGATTACTTGGGGTTGCGTATATGCCTAAAGATCCGCGCTCCGACACGTTCGTTCGGAAGCTTTTTGAGCCGGTGTGACCCGCGGTTACGTCCGTTAATTAATGTAGGACTAGGGTTTAAGCTAGAATTGAGATTCTCTTATTAGTCACATCCCGTTCACC